>NC_143440.1:26770606-27073636 GCF_987193195.1 Phasianus colchicus
TTATTTCCTTTAAAAAGGACTTGGATGTAGAAACTGATCAAATCAGTTGAGAGTAAGGTTGATCTTGTATAGTGTAGCTTCTTTATCCCCTTTTCTTCCCTGAAAAGTATTTATGCCCAACTGAAGATTAACTCTTGTTCTAAATACAACTTCTTGACAACATAAACTTTCCCGATACTGTTGTAAGCTTCCTCTATTCTGCTAAAGGATATTACTTAAGATACTGTGCCTGTATATTAACACAAGACAGGATTATCTAACTGTCCATAGAGTAACTTGGTTATGCTTGTACTATTCTGAGAAACTATAAAAAGCTTTGGCTAGGTAGTACATACAAATCTATCTTTAGGGCCCAAGACAAGTGTTTCTGACAATTCTAGATTAATGGGGAACTTCAGTCAGAAAACCATTTTTTTGAAAAAGTAGTTCAGATTTCTTATTTTTATGGAGTAGGACAAAGAACTTTGAGTCTACCAAAGCATACAGAACAACCTGGGGAGATGGAACAGAGAACTCAGCAGATCAGGTGATATCCATGCAACCAAGAAGCATGAATCAGCAGCAGCCACAGAATTCTAGAGGACCAAGTGGTGGATACATTACAAGGTTTGTTTCCTCATATTTATCAATCCCAAATACAGAAATCATAAGGTTCTTTCAGACATTTTAGGTGAAGTTGCTAAGTAGCAAGTTTTTTTTACTGTTATTTGGAGTAACTATTATTTCTTTGACAGGAGGTGGCAAGGATATAATACTACAGTACTGAAAGCATACATCTTGCACTTGCTCTATAGTGAGAACTGTAGTGCTCCAATACAAGTTACAGAATAATGTTTTTTTTAAAAAGTGAAAAACTGTCATACAATTATAAGACAAACTAATGTCTTCTAATGTGTCAAATTTTCTCTACTAGCTGCTGTTTTAAATGAAGGCATTTTTTTCTAATAGTGGATAATCTAATACTTTCCTGTTTGCTTAGAATGTGTAGTTTTTAAATGTTAGAAATGTACCTTGGCTTGAAGAGCTAGCTGTTGGATGACTCTGGAAAAAAAAAAAATATATTGAAGTTTAGAGTAAAGAAAAACATGTTCTTTCTTCATGGAAATTCTGTTTTTGTTGTTTGAAAAGGATAACAAATGATGCCAGAGAAGATGAAATGGATGAAAATCTTACTCAAGTAGGAAACATTCTTGGGAATTTAAAAAATATGGCTTTGGATATGGGCAATGAGATTGATGCACAGAATAAGCAAATAGACCGGATAAATGTAAAGGTAAGTGTCAAAGGTATTCTCTGCCTTCAGCCTAAGTTGACAACTTCTTGTTACTAAGAAGTGATAAAGAATAGGCTCACTCTTTCAGTATTTGCAGTAAAATAGGCAATTAAGACCATACAGTCCTGTAGTTGTAGTGATAGAAACAAGAATGATCTTGGTGTTTGGTTATGCAGCTGAAAATTCAAATATTTTCAAGTTCAAGAATCTTTTAAAAATGAAGTCTTTAATATGGTACAGGTCACTTGTCTATTCTGAAAATAACTAATTTGTATTTATCAAATGTTCTGACACTTATTGGAAGTAAACTGAGGGTCTGTTGCTTCCAGGTTATCTTGCTGTGCATGGGAGGGAATAGTGTGTGTTTCTTTTGTTACAATTTCTTAAATAATAGCAAGACTCTTTTGGAACTGCTTTTAAAAACAAACAAAAATCCCACAAACCATGGTCCTTCTCTTATTATCAAAAGGTGATTCTTTGCCTTAATTCAAAGTGTCTTGAGGTATGTCCATGAGAAATATGTTCCTGTGCATCTACAAAACCTGTTTTATTCTTATCTGTGCATTAAGTCAGTCCCAGACAGTAACATCTTTCTGCATCCCATCCTAACCCGGTGTTAAAGGTAAACTTCCCTAAATGGATAAATAGTATGTAAGTCTGTTTATGAGGGGCTTTCTTTCAGTGGGCAACTTGTGAGGAAGTTTATTCATGTTTTAGAAATCCCCATCTTCTGAACTGAATAGAAGCTTTTTAAAGGCAGTCTCTTTAAGAAGGGGAACCACAGTTTAATGAATGGTGTGTATGAGACATTTTTAAAAAGCAGAAGTAGGTATGCATTGCTGTGAACTTATAAAATGAAGTGGAATTGCAAGGTCAAAAGGTGAAAAGCGCCATAAGATCAATGATATCAAATATACAGAGTAAGATAGGCTAGAGTAACATAAATAGATATCAGCAGCATTTATGTCAGCATCTCAGTTTTGTCTTAACAGCAAAATTTTATGACTGTTAAGTCAGGTGTTCTTTAGTGGTGCCAGAAAGCACTGCAGATATTTCTACAGTAAGTGCTTCAAAGATGACATCATTCAGAGCCCATTACATTTCCACAGATATTACATATTCATCAATTACCAGTGAAATAACATATACACACCTATCTCAAGTAGTGATTTATGAGGTTTCCAGTCTTCTATTCCATGGTCTCATCTAGCATCCTTTTAGCATTATGACAGTCCAATCTACAGCCTTTTACTTCATCCAGTAGTCTTCCTCGCTTACCCTCTAGATGAACTTCCTTCATTGATGCATGCTTAGTAGAATGCCTATTATAAGTAATTTATAAGTACCAAAATTGTAACATTTGCTCACTTGGCACTTGGTCATTTTTTCTGGACATCTGCTCATCCTTGGATAGAGAAGTTTGGCAACCTGTCTTTTAATGATATATATTGGTGTGTTGGAAAACAATGAGGATAGAGGGGAGTATCTTGACATCTACCTGTTGCATCCCAACCTACTCCCAGAGTGAGACAGTTCCTTTTTGTGTGGAGGCCCTGGCTGCTTTTGATGTTTGATAAGCCTACTTACACTGTTTCATTATTGTTTCTTTTGCTGAAAGTCTCTTATTAAAACAGAATAGTATTACAACATGCTTTCTAGCCTATAGTGCTACTTAAATAACTATTCACATCTAAAAGCTATTACAGTTTTGCATGCAAGAACTAATTACATAATATAACAATTCAACAACTCTTTCTAAAAATATGCTACTAAAATGTGTGGTATATCTACTTATTCAAATCAGTTACTTCTAAAAACACTTCATAAAATATATTGTGGCCTACTTTTTCAAATAATAAATATTTTATATAAAATCTAGCTTATAAAATGGCTGCTTTTGTATTTACCATGATAATACTGTAATTCAGGAGTTTGTGTCAGTTTGAATTCTTAAACTGTTTTGTGTGTGGTTTGCAAATGATCTGTAAATTTGTCTTTTTCAGGCAGATACAAATAGAGATCGCATTGAGCAAGCCAACATCAGAGCGAAGAAACTCATTGACAATTAGAACCTATTGTAGTTGTTCAGTGACACTGTCTCTCCATTTTCAAGCCACCATATTCATGGATCTGTGAAACTTCTCTACTCTGAAATAAGAGGGGGCTGGGAAAAAATGAAACATACCTTTTCTATAGGGATTTTTTTAATTCATGTAAACGTGATTTTTGACTCCAAGAAAGTAGTCAACATAACTTCTATTCATTTGTCTTCACTTTCTTAAACTGCTCAGGGCTGGAAGTTCCATGGCTTTGAGAACCTTCTTGCATGTTTTACTCCCCCCCCCAGTCTCTTTTCTTGCATCCAAAATACAATTCATTACTGAAGCTGAATAAGCAGGGTAATGTGGATTCACAGTTGTGGAAAGCTGGAGAGGGCACTTTGCACTGTTTGAAATACCTCATAAGTTGAGCGTCTTCGATGAAATAGGGACTTGGTGACTATTGTTTGACTTGGATCTCTAAGCAGGCTAACCATGGTTTTATAGTTCAAACCACAACTGGTTTTGGGTTGGGCTTATGGACTACAGAATTCAAGTAGCCCACTAATTACTACTTCTGGGTTGAGGGCTTTAAAAACACTTCTTAAACACAAACTTTATTGTAAAGCTAACTGGAGGGGTATACAGATCTCCATTTCTTTACTGTAAATTGACATTTGGAGGTTATGACTAGGAAATGTTCTGTTTTTCTAGTAATGTTTGTGGTATGTGTTGATATAGCTGATCTAAAACCTATATGCATGTGAGTAGATCACAAAACAAAAATCCCCAAAGCATTTATTTGATAGAAAACTGTGTCTACCATCTGAAAGTTAGCTTTGAAGTGTTAAATGCATGTTAACTGGAAGAATCTGAATAGGAACAGAAAAAAAGCATGCAGCTTTCTCATATCCCATATTCTGTTTTGGCTAGTTGTTGCTGAAGTTTAGTTTAGGCCTTTCTCCATTGAAATAGAATGACTGAGACTGAGTATGGTTTGTCCTCAGCAGTGACTTAAGGGGAGCTTGTTAAAATTACCAAAAGTAAAGATCATCTTGTTATGATACTACTTTGTCACGGGTCTGGAAGAAGCAGTACACATGTAGGATCTGTTTGCTAGTTCTAAGTAAACTAGTTCTGAATAGATTCTTGACTAGCTTATTATTTCAGGCTTTGGGACTGGCAGCTGGAAACGCTCAATCTCAGTTGCTTAAAACTAAAAAGTTCTTCTGCTGCAGAATAGAAGACCAGCTGAGTGGAGGTACAGCTGTCCTCTTTAGAAGAGGAAAAGCATTTTGGTTTGACCACAATATACCCAGATTTATTCCCAGGGCTTTTGACAGTCCACAGGTATCTTGTAACCATTAATAGTAAATCCTCGGGCTAAAGAGATTACAGTAATCTGCTGATGGAAGATGAATGATGTAACATGTTTGGTTTCCAGTAGAAATACAATTTCTGTATAGTATGTTAACTAGTATATTCTCAGTTTGCTCCCAGTACAACCAGATATTAAACAAAAATCAAAGAAAACAACTAACCAAAGGATGGAGCTGCTGCATGTGGTAAATTGGCCAGTGATAGATGGTCATTTTTATGGGGTCTGGTTACTTAAATTGTAGGTATTGGCTTCTGACAGTTCTTGGAAAGATAATGAATTATAAAAGCTCCTGTTAGTAATGCTTAAAAACACAAGTAGCAAAAAAGTACTTATAGTAAACTTACTATATGATGTTCTTATTCCCTTTTGTGTGGGGAAAGCACCAGGGATTAGAATTTGTGACATTTTGGGGGGGTCATCTTGTTTTCCTTCCTACAAACTTCAGGTTAACTGAAGGAATATTTGCTGCTGATCATGAAAGCAAAGCATGCATTACTTGTGACCATCTGGAACAAATCTAAAGCAGTTACCTTAATGTATTTAGAACAGTGCAAGGCTGCTCTGTAGCATCTTGAAATGTTTTCTCCTTGCTATTAGAAGTCCATGTTCTTGATCTTCCCTGAGCTCTAACCACAAATTGGATGAGAGAATGTTGTGATTGGTACACAGAATCTTAACACTGCGATGAATATCACACAAGGAAATAATTTCAGAGACTCTAAGCTTGAGTATTATGTAAGTATCAATATTTTCTGATGCAGCAGGAGCCAAACCTGTCAGGGAGCTGGTGCTTTAATGTAAATGAACAATGCAGTCTGCTTCTTGAATCATCTTACTGTTGTCTGTAGAATAGATGCTTGCTTTCCATGTTTGTGGGATGTAATAAAAATGTGTACATCTTTATATTTCTGAATACTATTAAGAATGAAGGTTTACAGTTTCTGCTTTTGATTGTTAAACTGCATATTGTGCACAAAATACATACTTTTATAACTGAATGTGTTTTAGAACTATTTTTTCTTAGTTAGAAATGTCTTTGTTTAGTTTCCTGTCCTTGGAAACCTTGGCAGAACTAGTTGCTGCTGTTATGCAAGTAGGAAGTTTCCCTTCTATTTTTATTTCATAGAAACCCTAATGCTAACACAGGAAAGGAGGTGGCTGGAAAGAGAGGAAAAGACAGATCTGTTTTTTTTTTTAACAGTTTCCATTCCTGCATAATCAACAGTATCACCTAATGTCAATCTATCAGATGTGTCCATGTCCATCTTTTTGAAGGACTGATAAGAAATGAAACTCATCTTCAAGATGATAAAGTACTATATCAAGCAAGGATCCAGTAGATGAATTACAGAGTTAACTTTTTGGCAATGCACTTGAAAAGCTATTTAAAATAGTATTTTCTCTGATATTGTAACATGATTGGCAGAATGCACTTAAGGATGGAGGGATTACAGACTTTAAACAGTTCTGAGCTGCAAGAAACAATAGTGGTATCTAGAAATGGCTTGGAAAAACCGCTTCTCATATAAAGTGGGGCTGCTTAGTATATTTTTACTAAGAGCTAGGTTAAAAATAAATTTTTAGGAATTGGACAAATGGAGTATATAATTCTGAATGTGTTGGCCTTTAGGCATATTTATACAGTAATTCATGGTATACTATGAGATTTGAGCTAGCCTATGTCTTGGTGAAAAGTGAGTAAGGTTTGTATGAGCTGCAGTACATATTGCTTGTGCAGTAGCTTGCAAAACTCCCTCCTCTGTAAAGGCTTTGCTGTGGAAAAAATTTGCTTATTTGCCTTTGCACTTGAAATAATAGTACTTTATCTAAGTACTAACTGAATAAAGAGATGCAGTTAAAAAAAGAAAATTGGAGAGCAAATCAATATGAAAGACAATACCTTAATTAAAAATCAATCCATTTAACTTTTTCTAGCTCAATTTCCAAAGTAAAATGATATGAGACTTTTGTGCATGGAAATAAAATCCTTTTGCATAAGGGGTGAGGAGAAGGGAAAACAAAAATTGCTCATGTAAAACTGCTGATTAAGTGTAGTGATGAAATGTCACTTAACAGAATGCCATTCCATACTTGAACACATTTATTACTGTGACCTAGAACATGAAATTTTTTTCTTGAAACAAATCCCCTTCTATTTTGATACAGATTTGTATAGTCTAAGACTAACTCAGCAGCATTTAATATTTTTCCTGGTGTCTTCCATTTGTTTGATGAAACTTCTGGTAGCTGCTGTAACTCCAAAGTAGCAGATGAGCCTAGCCATGAGTAACTGGAAGGTTTTTAAATGTACTGGCAATCACATAAACAACAGAAATGCTGACATAGTATCTCAAATATTTCCAAAACCACTGAGATTTTTTTATGGCAGTGCCAACTGTCACTTTTTCAAGTATTCTGCTGCTCTTCTGTTTCCTAATACGTATGTATGTAAGAACAGAATATATTTGAATAGACAAAGAATGCTGATAAACAAAACATAAGCTTAAGAGGAGCAGCATGCCTGAGCACGAGTATTTTCAGCTTAAAAAAAAAAAACCACCCACAAACCCACAACATAGTATTGCAAAGTGCGTGATATTAATGATGAATTATCCCATTAGGTCAGTTGCTTCTGTCCCATGCATTGGGAAATCTGATAAAATGGGGGGTTTGGTCTGTGGATGTCTCAAGCACTACAAGTCTGTAGGAAGAAAACTACTGCTTCAGATTTCAGGTATCAACTGAAAGGTGCTGAACTTGAAACAAACTTGAGGCTTAAACTATTCACTGCTAAACTTCCACAAGTTGCAATCTGTGGAGTTTGTTAATATAGAGAAACAAGTTTCTGATTATCTGGCCTTGCAATTATTTTGACATGTGAAACAAAGTAGTATAGTCTGTCTTCCTGTCAGCTACTTGTTTAAGATAGCACCTGGAATGGGGAAGTCCTTAAGTGTAGACTGGTTCCTGCTGTTGGCAACCTGTTGGTTATAATGGCAGCAATACTAACAGAAGATGCCTGCCAGGCAAGGAACTACTAGCCCAAGAATCTGTACCATCCTTGATCTCTCTAAGTACCTTGAGAGCCTCAGATGTCTGGAGTAGCTCTGAGAAGTATAAAAACAAACTGTAAGAACAAGTAAAAAGAGGAAATTAATCAGAGAATGGTATCGTTTTTGCTTGTTGATTAAAGTGTGGGGGAGAAGCTTTGGGAAAGCAAGAAATTAAAAACAAATGTGGCACTTAGGGTAGGAGAACAAAAGCTAGCAGTGGCAGGTAGTTTTGACCCTATCAACGAAAAATAACTTGCTGTCTACTCAAAACAGAACTTCATTCTGATGTCTCCCCTGAGAGAACTTCTCTATTTGAGATCTAAGGGATAGACAAGACCTTGGAGTTTGAACACCTGGCTGACTCTGGACTCTACAATGCAGATCATCTCTGAAGTGAAACTTTGTCCCTCTCAACTACCCTCAGTCCTGAGAGCAGTTGTGCAAGTATTACAGCAGACTGGTAATGCTCGAAATAACATATGTGTGCTTAGAAGTGTGTACTTATGATTAATTACTTGCTTTAGTGGTGGTAAATAGTAGTATTCAGTAATTAAAAAGAAATAAAACACATGTCCTTGCATATCATTTTCTACATCTACCATTGCAATCTTTATGCATTCATAGTCTGGGGAACTTGCAGGTCATGACACCTGTTTAATGATGGATCACACCCATCCTTTAAATCAGTAATTGATGTTCCCTGAAATACTGTAAAAAGTATTAGTGTAAGAATGAAGTAAGACTTCCAACACAACCAGGGAACTCAATATTTCTAAGCATCTTATAAAATAAACAATAACTATAATTAAGAGTAATAGTATATTGAGGAAAAACATTGGCAGAGATCACTTCATTTTCCTTAGTTGCAGATGGCATAACACATTGACTACATGTAATTTTCACACCTGCAACTTCAAGGAGTTGAATGTCTAAATGCTTTTCTTACCACAAGTATGAAAGGTTATGCATAGAACAATAATTACTATATGCAGTGAAACTGGAATCTCATTAAGAAGAGGTGCATCCATGTTCATTTGCTAAGAAATGCACTTAGTACAATTCCTACTTCACTGTTTTGTGTATGTTAACTGAATTGTATCTAAGTGCTGACTTGACTTCTCTGCTTTTTTAAAGGGTTGAAGTACAACTGTTAACAGCAACTGATGAAACAGTGTATCTGAAGTGGTGGCTTGTAGTGACAGCTTAGTACTACTGGTTAAAGTGACAACACCAAATAAGCTTGAAATGAGTTTTTGAAAACAATTTACTAAAATAAACAAGTACACTTTCTTCTTTAGTTTAAATTAAATAATTGCATACATCTTCAGTTCTTTCTAGGTGCTTTTGGTAGTAAGGCAGCAGCAGCAGGGAGACAGCTAAGACTTTCACTAAGATTCAGTGCAAGGATATTATATTTTCCAGCAGTATACATTTTTACTGAATACACTGAAGGTGAATTTCATTTTTATTTGACATAGTTCAAGCAGTAGAGGACTGTAGTGCAATTCTTGCTTATGGGGAAAAAAAAAGTCCATACAGAAAAGTATGAATGAAGAATGCTCAAGTCATGATTTGTTTACTAGAGGCAGTTAATAAAAATTAATTTAGCTATAACTATCTGTGCTTCATAGAAAAATTTGTATAAGTTAAGAACTAAAACATCATCTGTAGAAGTTCACTGTAGAAGAGTGCTTACTGCAAAATATACAATGTTTTGAATCTGCTTTGAAAGCAAAACTTCCATGTACTATCATGGAAAGTGATTCCAGGAGAAATAATTCTCTTAAAAATCAATCAACAGCTTCCTGACAAAGGGAAACTGGCAAATTTGGAATACTCTTTCCCCTTCTCTATGGAAGAATGAGCCCTGACAACAGAGCATGTACTGTGTTAAAAGTTATAGCGGCTCAAAAAAGAAAACTGGCCCCTAGGCAGGTTCGTCAGTACAATACCCGTGCTCTCTAGTTCCAGTTTATTCAATGTGGTCTTACCAACTGTACACAACTAATAGAGGTGATACTCTAATCTCCTTTATCAGTCTTGGTTTACATCAGTGAAGTGGGTGACTCAGTCACTAACTCTTCTTACCAGGGATACACACAACCAGAACAAAATCACGCAAACTTCTTCTTTGTAGCTGTAAACCGTTCCATGTACTACAAAGAAAAACAAAAAAGACATTTAAACAACACGTAAATAGATCTACCCATTTTTCTATCATCTGCTATATATTATTCTATATTCTAGAATGAAAGACCTTACAAATGCTGAAGTCAACTGAAGGATTAAGGATGAACTGATATTAAACAGTTAATGATGCTTTCAGTCATTCTGCAGTCATATGTAAAGAATTCGCCAGAAGCTTCTTAAAAAGTATATGTCCATATACAAACCTTGTCATAACCCTCCAGTTCTCTGAGTTTCTTGATTTCGAAGAGGTTGCCTTCAACTGCAAGCAGTGAGATCTGGGAATCACTGAGGATACTCTGAGGAAGCATGCTAAGTTCTAGACAGTTTTCTTCTAAACGCAAGACTTTGAGACGTGGACAGTGTGAGATCTGCACTGAGATCTGGGAAATCTGGTAGAAATTTTAAAAAATAGGATTAAAATGTTAGCTATCCATGATTACTTCAAATGATCTGTGCTTCAGACTAATATAGAACAAATATCATTTTGCAAATATAGATTATACTAACAATGACTAATTAGCAGTACATAAGCTGCAATAATAACATTCAAAGAAAGCCAAGAACTTATATTCTTCTATAATAGTAGGCAACCTCCACATCAGTTTGTCAGATTCCTACTCAATATCTGTTCAAATATTTTCTATATAATTAAATCTAGGATATGTTAGCTGTTAAAATGAGTCAGTTGAATGTATTAGTACACAAATTGTAGTTATGATGCCTCATTTCTTCTGTGTAGAAGAGATGCATCTTCTATGTCAGCCTATGGTCTGTGAACAAACTATGTATAATATAAACAGCTACGTCCCATATCCACATGCCTATTATATCTGTTACCAGACCTGGTTCTGATTCAAATTGAGTTCAATGGCCTGCAGTTCTCCCACACTGTCGGGTACATTTTGGATCTGGTTTTTGGAGAGGTCCACCACATCCAAATGGCGAAGACCACAAAGTTGTGTAGGCACAGTCCTAAGTTGGTTCCCAGAAAGATTCAAGGTTTTGAGAGCTGAAAGTTGTCCAAATGCAGCTGGCAGCTGCCTCAGGTGATTGCCATTCAAATGCAGTGTTTCCAGTTTTTTCAGTCTACACAGCTCCTCAGGTAGAGCAGCTAGAAATAAATCACACAACAAAGAGATTACCTAAAAAATGAACAGTAAACTTCTATAACCATTTATGTCAAACTTCTGCATGAACAACAGTGGTTTATTACAGTAGTTTCCCACAGGATTCCTCCATGTTTTCCAGTGAAAGCACAGATTTTAAACTCGCTAACAAGATGTGCTTTCTAAACATCTTCTACAAATATCTTAAAAATAATCTCCAGATGAGACAGACCTTCAACCCATGAGCTGGTTTTGAGGATTGAATGCTATAAATTATACTTTCTACCAGCCAATTTGCTAATATATTCTATGACGTTTCATCTACCATACAGTTCATAGCCTCAGGTCTGCTGCAGCCATTTAAAGGTATCACTCAACTCAATAGTAAATTCTCAGATAAGCCATACTATATCAGACCAGCAGAGAAGCCCCAACAGGTAAGCACTGCTAAAGTTCATCCTCATTCTATCTACACGCGTCTAACTTGTAACACTCTTGAGTTGCACTACAGAAACAACGAGGTTTGTAAATTACGTTTGATTTTCAAAAAGGCAGTTAACACACAACGAAGACACAAAAAATAGCTGGCTTCTTCACTTCAGCCTAATTTTTTCCATAAAGTGGCAAAAATTTTGTTTATCATCCAAAAGACGGCATCTCTCACAGCATAAATATCCTAAATTTTATTGAACTTCCACTGATGTTTGTTCAAAAGAAGCAGCAACAACTAATCAGTGGCCAACAACATTCTCTACAGGCCATCTTCAGCACCTGTTTTCTAAGCAAGTACTAAACTACCTGACACTGTTAAACTTTCAGATCAGACAAGTCACAGCACAGAAGCTATACAGTTTTTGTACTTACATGTTATTGTAAAACTGATAATACAACTAAGTTGGCAACTAGTACTGCAGAATTTATGGTTTGATTTTTTCCTGTACATGAATTCCAAAGATTTCAGTTTATGTGACTAAGCTTCCCATTTACATCCTGTGAGAGTTAAATCATTACATTTAGTTTCTGATCAGAGAAGTCTACTTTAAAACTCTGTGGAGATATTAATTAGCAGGCATACTCAGTTTGTTGTTGTTTAGAACAAGGCTCTTCAAAAGGGAAAATTTTCCAATGAGTGGTGGCAAGAGCTCTATTTTGTTGTTTGACAAATCTATTGTCCTTAAGTTGCTTGTTAGCTTCTGCAGCTCTTCAGGAAACTAGGAGAAAGAAAAAAGATACACTGTCTAAACAGTTGATACAGCTTCAAATGTTCAAGTGATAAGCTTTAAAACTTTAAGTGAAAAACATATATTGCTATTACATACTGCAATATGTATCACAATGTCCAGACATCATAGTGTGGAAAGAAGTTGACAAGTTTCTTTACTGCATATATTTTCAGCTTTGAATTTTAGCTATCCTGTGAATTCTCAGCAGATTTATAGTCCCGAGATATTCTTTGTTTTCCTGCCACTAAGTCAAAGTCAAGATGATTTCTGTATACTGAAATCCAAGATGCTTGCAGCCACGTGAACATCCTGTACAGGCTACAGTTAAATGCAGCACAAATATCTAAGCATGAAAAATTGTGGAGGATCTTTCTAGATACCAACACAGTTGTTACATTTTTTCCTGAAGTTCCAAGCCTTGTTCTTATTTTTTTTTTAATAGTGCAATGCTATATCTACTAGTTCTTTAGGGTACGTTCACTTCTAAGCATAAGATCAGAAGCCTGCAAGTGTCCTGAAAGGCAAATCCTCAACCAGAAGACAGTGCAAGCAAAAATCTGCTCTGCCGAGAAGAACATTCTTCTGATAACATTATTCATCCCTACTCATGAGAAATGCGCCTATGTGGTGCATTATGACCACTCCTAAGTGGGAATTCCTCTTCAGAAGTGTCAGTCCCACCACAAACGGCCTTACAGGTACGTTACCTCTGTGAGTCCCTTTCCCGTCAGCTGGAACACACCGGTCTTCTGTGCTGTTTCCAGATGGGCTTTCAACGCACTGTTTCCCATCCTAACGCTCCTTCTTCGAGTGTATGGAGTCCGAGCGGTGCTGTCTGACAGATTCTCTTGTTCTGCGATGGAGGACCACGACCCAAATTCTGCATCATAAAGCAAAGTTTTCCTGACACCCACCTCCCGCAGCTCGCAGCCCGCACCGAGCCGCAGGCCGCATCTCGGCCGGGCCCCGAAAGCGACGCGGGGAGCCCCGACGCAGCTCCGTACCGCTCTCGACGCAGTCAGGCGGCCGCCGCACCCGCGGGGGTGGCTCACGCCGGAGCCGCCTCACGCCGCGCTTCCCCCTTCCTTCGAGACCCGGAGCGCCGGGAACCCTCACCGGCTGCTCCGGAAGCGGAACCCTGTCGGCCCGCCGTCACACCCGCCGTGGCGGCAGCCCGCCGCCCGCCCTTCCGGGTCGCCCAGGATGGCGGAGCGCCTCCGCTTGGTTTCCGCAGCAACGGCGCCCGCCAGTCCCGGGCCCCACCGAGAGGCACGGCGGACCTGCGGCGGGCTGAGGCAGAGCCACTGCTGGGACGTCGCCCCGGCCGGCCGCGGCCCCGGCCCTTGGGAGTCGGACGAGCGCACGGAGATCGCGGCCGTGCTGGAGAAGTGCGTGGCGGAAGGCTTCGCGAGCCAGGTACGGCGCGGGGCCGCGCGGAGCTCCCGCCAGCGACTGTGCAGCTGAAAGGGAGGACCTTCCGCTGAGGGGGCGGGGGGGCACAGCTGTCCGCAGGGCCGTGATGCCCCATTCCCGGAGGCGTTCGAAGCCGGGCTGGATGGGGCCCTGGGCAGCCCCGCCTGCAGCACGGGCTGCGACTGGATGGGCTTTAAGGTCCCTCCAACCCAAACCGTTCTCTGATTCTCTTACGTTTTGGCTGATGGTGACTTTCCTTCCTGGGAGTAACGGTACCCGCAAATGTGTGTTGCTCCGGAGACGTCCTCTAGTGTGTTCCTATGGCGAGTAAACCAGTGCCTGAGGGAGTGCCCTCAGAACAGTCCTTCGTGATTTGGGGTTTTCTAGCTCGTGCTGATGTTCCCAAAGTAACGCTTGTGTTTTATTAGTTGTTTAGAAGAAATTAACTCTGTCGCTGAGTGTGATAGGCTGACGGTGAGTTTAGACTATTAAAAGCCAATATTTGCCTTTGTGCCGCTGACTGTGCCTTTTCATGTTGCATTCCTTTCACAGGAGGCATTGGATTTAGCCTGTGAAGAATTCGAGTGCTTTGTGAGGTTTTCAGAGAGGGAAAAAATGGCAAAGATTCAAGCAGAAATCAATGAGGTACATACCTCTGCTTCTGTCAACACGCGCTCAACACCTCGTATGTACACGTAATACATGTCACTAATGAGGCATCAGACTGCACTGCACCACTGTCAAATGTGTGTGTGTTCTGGAGGCTTGTCATAAAACTAAGAGTGAAATGATGAAATAAGTTTTCAGTGTAACTGGAAAGATGTAGCAGTTTGTGTTTTTGACTGAAGTGTTACCTTTCTGTAGGAACTGAAGAACAAATAAGAGTCTGTAGGTCACTTATATTACCCAAAAATGTGTTTCTTTGTAGGCAACTGGACCGTTTTCTTGGTAAGCAAGAGGTAACCTTAGTCACTTCTTACTGCCTGAGTTGACTGTTGATTTGTATTTTATGGTGATGTTTTCTGAGGATTTGCTTGCTGGTATGCAGACTGTGTCTATTAAATTGTGTCATATAAACTCCAGCAGCTACTGCAAAAGTGTGACAAACTCAGCTTTTAACTTTTTGGAGAATGAATTAACTGGCATCACCCCATATGACTGGCAGAAAGAAGGGACACTTTCAGCTCCCAGTAGAGTGGCTCTGTAGCTTTTGTTGCTGAAAGGATATGCTTACAAAGTACTCTCTCTGACAAATGTTCGGTCTGCTGTGAGTGAAACAATAATTTTTGTCCTTGCTTGCAAAGGAACAGTTTTGTGTCCTGAAAGACTATATTGTTCTGTTCTGTGCTTTCTTCAGTCTTTTCCTGTCTAGCCAAAATGACCTTAATTTTCTGCCACAGGAAGATACCTGTTGCTTTTGTGCTCATTTATTGTTGAAAATAATTAAAGCTAAGATTCTCCTGAGAGGTTCTCTCTCAGCTTAAGACAATCAAAACCTCAGAACTGTCTTCTCCAAAGGGAGAAATCTTGGGCTATGAGGTTCTTGAATAGGATATGTATTATGAAACTGCTTTGTAGGACTTGTAAGCATCTTTGTTTTAGGAATGAGTTGCAGAATCTGTCTTTTGCAAAAGTTCCCAATGCATCATCAGATAATGATTTTCTTGTCTTTGTGTGCTGGTGGTGTTTGATTTGTTCTTTCTAAACTGTCTTCCTATTAATCAAAAGTAGAATCTAAAACTTGAGAGAGCTTGATAGCATGCTGTCATGCATATGATCAAACTCTTACTCTCTCACACTTGCACCATCCTCCTTCCTAATTCTCCCTCGCTTTCTTCTTCCCACCTAAAGAGAGACAAAAAATAAGTGTGTTTAAGATGCATTTTTATTTGATTTTTGTTGCTGTAGAAGAAGCTGGAAACTGAACTTCTGCAATTGGAGCTGGAGACAGCAGACATAGTTCATCCTTTTTATCTAAGTAAGTGTGGTTGTACTGTAAAAACGCCAGGAGTGTTAAAGGTGCGTATCAGCAGACTGTTTCATCTGACTACATAGTGCTCATCATGCTTCTAGAAGAGACTGCAACTGTTTTCACTGCATAGCTTGTTACAGGTGACAGGTGTTCTGTTAACTTTTTCCAAAAGAATGTTGGCATAATATTTGAATCTCATAAAAATGACTTAAAGTAGAAAGGGTGTGTGTGTGTGTATGTGTATATATGTATCTTTGTAGTCATAAGTGTCTGTGTGTCTTCAGCTTCCCAAATTCAGTGGAGCGTTGGGAGTTCTGAAATAATCAGTAATTTGTTTTCCTTCCCTTAATTTGTGTGCTGCTTTGCTGATTTTCCAGTAACCTGATGCATGCATTTCTGCTCCATCTGTAGGCCCCTAGAATTACCTTGTTTGTTTGCTTATTTATTTAGGGTTTTTTGTTTGTTTTTCTTGGGAGCATAAGGATTTCTTTTATTTTTCTTGCTTTTTCCATTTTGTCTTGATGGATGCTTAAAAAGATTCCAGTTTGCTAATAATGTGTTTTGATAGTGAAGTACATTGTAAAATTGCTATCCTATGTTACAGGTTAAAAAGTGGGCTTACTTAGAGCTATATAAAATGTAAAGTAGTTGTAAAGCTGTGTCTCTAAAAAGTATGTACGACTTTTTTCAAGGTGAGTGTTGATGTTAAATTCTATACAATCCAGCACAAGTAACTTGGAGTAATGATGTTTTCTTGACTGTAAATTGCCTTGAGCAATAGATCAGACTTTTTTTTCTGCCTTTCTGCTGAAGAAATTTTGCTCTTATTGCTCTAGCAGGACAGTAGTTTCAACTTTGCAATTTTATTTCGTAGGTAAAAAATACCAGATATTGCAAGATGTGAACAGACATTTGGAAGCAGTACTGAAAGAGAAGAGAAGACTTAGGCAGAGGCTGATTAAGCCCATATGTCAAGAGATGCTGCCTATTAAGGCTGATTTCCACAAGTAGGCATATAAAAAATAATATTTGTTTGTTTGATTGAGTCAAAATTAATTGTAACTCATAGGCAGTAAACACCATATACTTTAATTCACATCAGTAAGAGGTAAAATGATAGCAGGACCAAAGCTAAAATCTAAAATTCTATTAACTGCTAAATTCATGGAACAGTAGTGATAATTATTTTTTGTGACAGTTTGCTTAACTGATTTGTCTTCTGAATATTGCACAATGAAAAATATGTATTTTCAAATGAGTGTGTAAAATGCCCAATTCATTATGCTTCTGCATAGGTAAGAATACTATTTCAGCTTTGGTGTTTTTCCATTATGACTTGCGCAGAATAAATGTGTGGATGATTCTCAGATTTACATAGTACATGTTTTAAAACTAGTCTTTCTTCTCATGGTCTAAAAATCTAGTCCAGTTACTGAATGCATACTTACTTCTGTAACTCCTGCCCTACATGTTGCTGAGAGTCGCAGAAGAATTGTAATTGCACAGAAGTTAATTAGATGACTAGGAACTCAAATAAAACTGGAGAAGAAGACTAAGAAAACCTACAGGGGAAATAGTTAAGACTTTGCAAATATTAAATCCTACATTGTTTTGCACGACTTCAGAATTCATTCTTGGCTACAGGTATGTAGTGGAGTTGCTGACTGAGGCTGTGACTTTCATTGAGAAGTTGGAAAACCATTTGCAGACTGTAAAAACGATCCCTCAGGTACCAACTTTCATGAAGAATCTGGTGAGTGGCAAAAAAAATAATAATTGAGCTTTTTATCTCCTCCAGCATTAAAAATTCAGTGCTGTTTTGTTGCCTAGAATCTTCTTGTTTCCTGCTAGATTGATAGGATGTGTGGAGATTAAATCCCATCCTCTTCTGCTTCAGGACATTGCTTTGACAAAAACAGAGGTGCTGGTGACAGACTTGGAAGAGCTGACCGAGCAAATATTGCAGTGGAGAGAAGTGCAAAAAGAAGTATATTCTGACAGCATTTGCAATACTGCTGAATTGGACTTGGGCTTATCTACCTAACAAATGATGTTTTTCTTCATACGAGATAACTGCTTGAAGAACTGCCGTGCAAGTCTCCTGTGGAAACTGCAACACAGTTGTGCCTTAAATTAACAGGGATTTTGTAGATAGTTATATTTATGTTCTGACATTGTAGTTCAATGTTTTTTAACTAATTGAAAACAAAAACAGATGATAAAAGGCTGAGTGGTATCTTGTAAGTAGACGGACTGCTGAGAGGACTGTTAGAGAGTTCCTCTTTGAAATAGTTGACAGTCTCTTGGAGTCTTTATCTTCAGTGCAAATTTGTTTGTATATTTCTCACGTTGGCTATAGAACCTCTATTCATTTTTAGAGGTATGTTTATAATGGCATACAAAATACAATGTATTATCAAACTTCAATAAAAGTACTAGATTTCAAGATCTAAATCATTGTTTTTATTTTGTTATGGAATTTTGCATTTAAAACAAAATGATACAAAATGCTATGGAAGCTGTATGGGAACTGTTGATCACTGCCTGAGCCTCTGATTGACCACCTGAGGTAAGTGATGAGTCAGCTGCAGGAGCACAGGTGAAGGCAATTCACCCGTGAGCTCCACCCCTCCTTGATCCCATTTAAGTGCTGACTGCCACTGAGGAAGGATCTCTTTCTGGAGTTTACTCCTGGAGCTTATTGCAGGCCTATAACATTGGTGAGCGTTTTTTCTATTTATTATTTTTCCACTGCAATAATCCTACTTAGCCTAATCTCTGTACGTTTATTCATTGTTCAGAAGCATAAACTGGTACTTTAGGATTCCAACCAAGAAATTTTACTAGTTTTAAGTTACAGCTTATTAGAGGTATGATGTCATTGACTGGAAAAGCAAGGAATGGACTTGGTGATGTGTAGCAGTTCTTCTAATTTGTAACCCAGATTTCTACGATAGCGATAGCTGTATTATTCAGTCTCTTCTATTGCTTGCCCTGTCTTCAGTGATCTTCTTAGAATACAACTCATTTTCCACAAGTATTAATGTCTGGGTGTGGTTGGTTTTTTTTTTTGGTTGGTTGGGTTTTTTTTGGTGTGGGTTTTTTTTTGTTGTTGGTGGTGGTGGATTTTTTTTTTTTTTTTCAGGAGTGTTGATGGTTGCAGTTCACAGCCTTAATAACTTTTATGTGAAAGATGTGTTGGTAAAACAACACTGGCAGGACATCTATAAATCAAGAAGGTTGGTTGTCTCTGGGGGATGTTGAGGTTTCATCCTGAAGACATGGATCAAACTGGAAGTGCTGCAGATGTATTTATTTCTATTGCTGCAGCCTCTGTTATCTGAATTCTCTGTATGCACAACTTGTTGATTTGTTTCTAAAAAGGAGTCCTTTAATTTCTTAAGTAGCCACCAGGTGGCTCATTACCACACAAATTTCTCTCAAGTTTATCTGAGAGCTGCATCAAAAAAATAGCGTTAAGGAAGAAATACTTGGCTCTTTGTTGAACACACTCTAATCAGATTTACTTGTAATTGGTCTACCCAATATTAAATACTTGAAATTTTCAGAGAGCCACATCATTCTACAGGGTATGATGTCAAAGTATACCTTAAGAATTCTCTAATGTAATATACAAGTGCAGCTGGATTTCCTTTAGCTTTCCTTTCTATTGCAGCTGACTGAAGTTAAAAAGACAAACAGCTTAGATTAAGTGAAGCAGAATGCCAAGAGATAGGATCTGAGAACAAAGCTAGAGTTTGAGTCCTGTAAGCCTTAAACAGTCTTCATGTGAACACGTGGTATATGACATTGTGACATCTGAGCACAAAGTCCCACATGACTCTCCTTTCTGATTCAGAAAAGGTCTTCTGCATGGTTGCAGAAGAGCTGTATCTTCTGTTTTTCTGAGGTGGGAGGTAACAGAAACTAAACAAAGGCACTGGATTAAACGTCTGGATTATCACAGGTTTAACCCGTCTCAAACTGTCTTACAGCGATAGTTTGCATCAGGTAAATTAAAGCTATTGTAACCTAAGACTTTGAGAAATAGGATGAGAACAGTTCTAGTTACTTTGTTCATCATAATTCCTTCAAATAAAGATAAATATGCACATTTTCCCATATTCAAAAAGTTGAACATATTTCCTTGCTCTACTATATCCGTTATTGGAAAGTTTCTGTGGAGATGGTAGAATTTAGCTGCCATTAGCTATGGACATATGAGGTCATTAAACCTACTGAAATGTACATCAATTCACAGTTTGTAGGGATTTGAAGGGTCGTGAGTTGGGAAGACTGCTGAGTCTGAAGAACCTCAGTCTGGAAGGTTTCTGTGTTGTGGCACCTTTCATTTAGATTCAATATTTCCATAGTTTAAGAAACATGATTTCATGCTATACTTAAAGGCCAAAGTGTAGGGTTACTGAAATGGCCTATCTGGCAAGGATTATCTGGTGTAAAGGTACTGTAGTTGCCTATTCAGATACAGCACAATCTTCAATATTTTGAAATGCAACAATGAGTAAAAGTGCATGACCACATTGGGTTTGGATTACTTTTTTTATGGGTGTGGGTTGGGGGGAAGATTGTTTCTTTTTGTCTGTCAGAATACCTCAGGCCCTGTGTCGTGCCTGTGGGTGTGCCTGATGCTCTGACATCCCCATGGTCACGTTGGTAACTGACAAGGACAATATTCTAAAATCATTTTTTCTCAAGTTTTGATAGCTTTTACATTACTCTAAGTGTAAAACTTTTCAGTTTGATAGATTGAGATTGCCTTCAATTGCAGTTCATGGAGTATTTTAAAGCACTACAATGAATCTAGATAATAAAATAATAGTATAGTAATATAAATCCAGATTTATTACAATAAATGCAGAACGGTTGGAGTTTCTAAAGCGAGCTGCAAGTGCTCAAAAGCTTAGCCTTAACCAATTCCTTACTATCTCCCTGAAATTCCTGTCACGTTAACCAATGTGGGATGCTTTGTGCTCAAGGCACACTGGAGTTCTGGATTGCCCGCACCTTACTTGGAAAAGAAATGTATCAAAGGTACAAAGGAGTAGACCAAGAGCGTTTTATTCTTGAAAATAAAGCCTGCTGCAGCTCGGTGCTCCCCGCGAGCCGTCGCTGCAGCGGTGCACGAGGAGCGGAGCAACGCGCGAGCGGCGACTCCTGGCTCCAATCCGGCCAGACCTTTGGTAGCCACAGCGACCGCCGGTTGGCTTTCAAATAAGCACCAACAATGCCCGGTTTTGCTGCTGGAAGGACTGCAAAAATTTCCAGCCCGGCCCTCACAGCTGTTTAGGGCAGGCTTTTCCCCGACTTCCTCCGGAGTTTTCCCTGCCGCCGAAGCGAGGAGTGCCTGGGCGGGCCCCGCCGTGTTCCCGCCCCGGGGCGAGGCGAAGCTGCACGGGACGGGGCGGCTCCGTCACGGGCGCTGGGTGGCCGCGTTGGGGGCGTGATGCGAGCGCGGGGCTGCGAGGCGTAAGGCGAGCCATGGCAAACGTCAAGGTGGCCGTGCGGGTCCGGCCTCTGAGCAAAAGGTGCGGCGGGAATCGTGAAGGGAGCGCGGGTGGCCGTGCGGCTGCGAGGGGCCGGGGAAGGGCAGAGCTGCGGGTGGGGGGGGAGCGGGTGGTGGGCAGCGTCGGGTGAGGAGGCAGGATGTGTCCCTCCGGAATGCTGCGGAGAGGGGGAGGTTGCTCGGTTTCTATCGCTGAGCTCCTTTAGGCAGAACGTTTGTCACCCAGTGCGAGGGAACATGCTCTTCCCCTGTGGTTGTGGCTGTTTGTCCCGAGCAAGCAGGGGCCGGATATTTCCTCTGCCGCCCTGCTCTGCTCCCTCCCGGCTGCTCGGCCGTGGTCCCGGCCGGCAGGCAGCACGGCCCGGAGGCAGCTCCACCAGCACGGGGAGCCGCTGCAACGCATCAGTAAAAGCGTGCGGAGTTCGGAAGTTTGGGGAGGAAAAGAAAAGAAAACCAAATTTTGGTGGCCGGTGATTTGCTTTTGCTGTTAGAGAAATGCTGTAGCATTCAGGCGGAAGCGATCTGAGGACGGGTCCGAGCTCCGAAGGCAGCGCTGATGTGGGGCAGCCCGCCCCGTTAGCCTGAGTCCCGCACAGCGGCTTGTGGCTGCGTGGACCTGCGGTAGATGGCCCTCCCGTGGAGCGGAGCTCTCATTGTGCTTTTCTACCTTTTAACTCAAACTTAGCGGATTTAAAATCCATATTTGTCTTTATACAAACGTGTTTCTTTTTCTTTTTTTTAAATATAATTCTGATCTATAACGCAGCTGTGAATGGAACACGTTTTGACAGATGATGGTGTATTTTAAGATGAATTGCAGCATGGAAATAAGCTAAGTTTGGCTCTTCATTGCTTAGTGTTGCTTTAATGCTGGAGGCATTCCTTGTTTTTATTTTCTTCCATATGGTTCATCATTCCTAGCATAGAAGTATTGACATTAAAATGAAAACCTGGTAATGAGATCACAGAATCACAGAATTGCCAGGTTTGGAAGGGACCTCAAGGATCATGAATCTCCAACCCCCCTGCCACACGCAGGGCCACCAACCATCCCACCTAATGCTAGACCAGACTGCCCAGGGCCCCATCCAATCTGGTCTTGAACACCTCCAGGGACGGGGCATCCACAACCTCTCTGGGCAGCTGTTCCAGTACCTCACCACCCTCTCCGTAAAGAATTTCCCCCTGATGTCCAACCTAAATCTCCCTTCCCTCAGCTTAAAACCATTTCCCCTTGTCCTGCTGTCACTCACCCTTTCAAAGAGTTGATTCCCCTCCTGTTTGTAGGCTCCCTTTAGGTACTGAAAGGCTGATCAAGCTATTCAGACCATGGGAGCATTTTTTTGCAGAGTCTTGCAGGGTTAACCAGCGGTAGAAAGAGCTTTGAAGTTTGACTTGGTGATGTATTTTGTTGTGCAGCCAGTGACAGTTCTCCCACAACAGCATTTGGCTTAATGTTTCTTCCCCACGGGTAGTACGTAACTGTGCATATGGCATCACAGCATTAAACTGTGCCCATAGCTCTGCCAGGTGAGGTGTGACGAACAGGGAAACCTTTGGCATAGCTGAGAGGATCAGTGGTGTGACAGCAGCATAATTTGGAGGGCTGGGTGGAATCTTGGGTGGGTGGGATCCCGGACCGCCTCCTGCACGAGGGCAAAGTGAATCTGGCACTGACATGGAGATGCAACAAAAGGGAGAGGGAAGCCCAGGGGGTAACAGGCTGATGTTGAACAGCTCTACTGCTTCACCTGTGGCAGCCTCACTGATGGCTTGTGGTATTTGACCATACAGGCCATAAGCTATTTGTTCCCTGTACTGTGTTGCCCCAGCTGAGATCAGCAAAAGTATTCCAGATGGCTTTTTATGTTTTATAAAAGGGAAGGGGAAGTGATTGAATGCTGTCTGTGAAGGCTCTGGTGGGAGAACTTGCTTTCTGGCCTTGACCAAAATTGTTCAAACATGATAAATTCAAGGCAAATAGCAAATACTTGAATACTTAATGTAACCCTGATAGGGATAGAGGCTTACGCTTTCCATTCTAGTTTCTTAAACCACCCCCATGTTGTGGTCACATGCACCTCTCACACTCTGTACACATAGCTGTGATGGCCATTAACAGATTGCCACAGTTCCAGGGACCTCCTAGGTACTTTGAAAGGAAAAGCTTCCTACAAAAACTCTTTGAGTTAAGCTGGATTGAAGTACTGTGGTGTGTGCAACTGCAGTTCCAGTGATTAAAGTTCTCATTTTCAAGAGTTCAAAAAAACTGTGATCTAAGGCTAGCACCAAAGTGTTAGTGGTCATTTCTAGACTATCCAGACTTTCTCATTGCTACGTTTAATTTATGTGAGCGGGTGAATTTTGGTTTTGCATCTTGAATTTACAGAATATTCAGAAGTTAAATTATCTTATATGGGAGATCATAAAATCCTGCTTTCTGTTTAAAGTATCCATTTATTATAATCTGTATTATTTGCATCTGCTATTTGTTACTTAGCATAAGGCCAAGTAAAGAGAGGTCTTTTTGTTCTTTGCCTGTACAGTGCCCATCACAATGCATTCTTCGTCAGAGAACTCCTACGCACAAATAATCCCCAGTAGCTAAAAAGCACATACAGTTGTACAGAATGCAGTTTTTCCGTTCCTTAAGCTTTTAAGAGCTTGTAGCCAATGTTCTTCATAATGCCATCAGTCATACAGTAATAGACTATGCTATTTTTTGTCATCAAAGCACTGTCCTGAGAGTAAAATCCTGCCAGTGTGTTCCCTGGAGTAGCATTGCTTCTGAAAATCTTTATTACACATTTACCATTCTAAGTACCAAGAAATAAAGTGAACTTGTTACATATGGGTGCACAGATACTTGTGCATAACCGCATTCATTCCTCAGAATGAAACGTGGAAACTTGAACGGGTGCAGTAAATTGACTACAGCAATAATTTTCAGGTGTTAAACAAGAGCTGGGAAGTGGTGAAATCCCTTTATTGTTTATTTCCAGATGTACTATTGCTTGGTCTGTTAGGTATCCAACTTTTGTAATGAAAGCCTAATGTTGGTTTTGTCTGAGGGGTAAAAGCTGTTGATTAAAAATGCAATGGTAGTATGTAACTATATGAAGTAGGGATACAGGTACTCTTTCCTATTTCTCCAGTGCTGCTGTGGAATATGCTGCAGCATGGTGGTGTGATACTGGATCTGATCCAGACATGGAAGTCTCATGGCTGGCCAAGAAACAAGGTAAATTACCTTGACACTAGGGCGTGCAAGTTTCCCTGGGATGCTTTTTGAGAATCATAGAGTCACAGAATCACTAAGGTTGGAAAAGACCTTAAAGATCATCGAGTCCAACCACAACCTAACCATAGTACCCTAACTAACAGCCCCCCGCTAAATTCATGTCCCTGAGCACCACATCCAAAGGGTTTTTAAACACATCCAGGGATGGTGACTCAACCACCTTCCTGGGGAATGTCACAGAGAGTATTGAGAATTGAGTCCTGAGATTTAGGAGCTGCACGTGTAGCACCCAGCAAAACAGAAAGCATGTTCTGCTGTTGGAAAACTTTTCAGTTACCTGGTAAAGAGGAGACAGGCGAGGAGTTCTTAATGGAAAGATACTCTTGGTATCTTTATTAACTTACAAATGAGCTCTCCTGTTCTGGTTGTTACAGTATCTCACTCCTAAAGCTTCATAATGCTGTTGTTAAGGAGGATGTATTCTGGAGCAAATATAGCCAGATGAATTGAGGTTCATATTTGAAAAGCATTTTCAGGTTACATTAAAAAAAAGAAAAAGCAAAAAATCCCACAATTCCTGTACTTTATTCAACTTGATATACACTTGTATTACATACATCTGAAGTGTAGTGGCACAAGGTGTTGGCATCATTAATACAGTTATACTGTTTATAATTTCAGTTTCTGATCAAGTTAGCTTTTCTGTTTTTTAGATAATTTTCTTAAAAAAGGTTGTATTTGTATTTTTCTTGGACTAAAATAATGGGGTTTGCAAGGAGAGGAGATATGTTTTCCATTATAATGGTAGATATGAGCATTTTTTTCTTTTTGTTACTTTTCTCTGACTAACTTAGACTCCGAAGCTCAAGTGTGTATTGGAGAAATTAGCTGTTATTGGAGTATTGCCATCATCTCTATTAAGTGCTTTACTGGAAGTAAATTGAAATAACTTACTGCGAAATATGTATATATTTTACATTAGCACAAGAAATATGTTAGAGATGAAAATTTATCTGCAGAACGGATGAAGCAGAATTTGGTTTTATTATTCGGCATATGTTCCATATGGACGTAATTGTCAAATACAGGACAAAATACTGCTTTTTCTTTTCTCTTTTTTTTCTTTTTTTTTTTCTTTTTCTTTTTTTTTTTTTTTTTAATGGTGAAATTGCTCTTGATTTCTAAGACACTGGAATGTCCCTGTGAAAGGAAAAGGTCTAAATACAGGAAAAAAATAGGTGACATGCAAGAGTAGGAAACACCTTTTAGCTTGTTTAGGATTGTTAGGATACCTCTCATTATAACGAAGTTTAGAATAAGGCAGGCCATTGAATGTAGTCATGCCAGTGAAGTGTCTGTCTTCTACCCTGACTGTATTTTATTACCTTTTTCAATTACATATGGTAGATATGTAACCTTGGTGATTCACCCCCGTTGCCCAGATGAATGGCAGGCTGCTTTGGTCTGCTGTGGCAGTTAGATGGGTGCTGTTCCTCTGTGTCCTTTTCTTATCTGACAGTGCCTGTTTTCAGGTGATGGTAGCTGAATGCCCCCAAAAGCTGTGGGTTCAGGGCTGGTACCTGATGGTGGGAAAGCTGTTTTGGACCTCCAGGAGCTGTCTGAAATTCTGCACAAATTGCATTGGTTCTGCATTGTTCATGATTTCAAGCTTTTTGTTTTGTTTTTCCACAGAAGAGCTGAGATTTTTTTTATTTTTTTTTTTTTAAGAAAACTGATTTTGTGTTTATAAAGGAGTTCTCTATTCCAAAGAAATATATTTTAACATTCACTTGTCCTGTTTTGTAACGTAACCTATTTTTAAGGTTATCTTAACATCTTTTCCTTTCTTTCACTCAGATTAGTTATTTTCCTTTGCCTAGTCTATTATTTAAAGCTTTGTGTAAACTATCACTGAGGTGGCTGTTCTTTTCTCTTAATAACTACACTTGGCATTAACAGGTCATTTGCATAAGCAACATCTGTGTTTTTGTAAGGGCACTGCATCAGCAACCTTTCCCAGATGTATTCTTGCAGTCACACAGCACGCTTTCTAACTTTTCCACAGGACAAGCTTTCTGGCTTCTTTAAAGGCCAGGACTCTGTGTGCTCTGAGTGTCCAAATGCTGCAAGGCTACTCAACCACAGACAGTGATGTTTCTGCTGATGTAATGTGACAGCCCTGTGCCTGCCCTGATGCAGGCTGGGAGGAGCACAAGGTGCAAGCTGCTGGTGGGTCTGATGTCTGAAGTAAGAGGCTGGATCTTTCTTTGCTTCTCTTGTTGTCTGCAAAAGCATCTGCAACAATATCCTAAAACGACATCACCACAACCTTTTGAAACTCTTTTAACTGTAACTTTTCATTTTCATGGAGCACCAAGTCCTACAAGTATTTATGGACAACAGAATGATTTGGAACAGGGATCAGATTTTTTTTTTTTTTTTTTACGCAGCAAAGAAAAATCAGGCATAATATAGTTAAATAACCTGGCTAGGACCAAGTCTGTGCTGGGCAGTTTTGATTTCTAAGACCACACCTTCTCTCTGAGAAAAACTGTATTAATGTAAGATAAGGTGACGTATGCATAGGTATTGCTGCCCATCTGCCCTGGGCATGGTGCAGAGGTTGGAAGCTGCTCTTGTGAAACTTTTGTGCAGTACGAGATATGAACACTGTGCACACAGAATTTGGGTAGTTTCCCCAATTTCCTTTTCTTTAATCCTACTCTTTTAAAATTCTCCTGCCATCTTTCTATCTGTGACATAGGTTTTTTTTGTATTTTTTTTAAAGTTTTGAATGTCTGTTTTTTTTACAGTTTAATTGTTCAGTCAGAGCTGATTGTGGTATAATGAGAAAAATAATTAGGCAAGAGTGATGAGGGTGCATTGCAGCATTCAGTGAAACAGCCATGTGTTTAACTGTGATCATGGACTGTGGTTCTGTCCTGTTGGAATGAAAACTGACCAGTGTATCTAGATTCTAATTTCCAAGGAAATCACATGGCGTAGGCACAGAATTCATTTTTGTTAAAGTTGATGAATGTCTTGTTACTCAGTAAACAGCTGGGGAATCAAGGGAGGAAAAGTATCAGTTTTGATTGAAACTGGACTGACTGGGGTGCAATATTGTTTTAAATCCTCTTCCTTTCATGCTTCTTGGGCGGTGTGGTATAGATAAGTTTTTCCTCTATGCTTCCCTCCTCCCCCTCTAAATGCCTCTACCTAAGAGAGAAAGCAGTGTCGTTTCAAGGCTGTTCAAAGCATTGATGAATCATGAGCAGCATTGGATTGCTCCAGGAAGATGCCTGACGCTCTTGTTACAGCAGTACAAGGCTTCAAAAACAGCGCAGACAGAGCCACCGGAGGAGGTCATCCAACACCTCCCATCAAGACACGTATCAAAAGTCTGAATGTGATCAAGAAAATGTTGACCATTTGAGCAGGTCTTTATCTTGAGGGAGCGCAAGCAATGGCTCAAGATTCTCTGCACCAAATATTCCTGTTTTTGTTGTTGTATTATATTTGTAAAGAACACTAGAGGGGAAGCCACACAGACAAAAATCACCATCAATCGTATTGCCTCAACTGTTCTTAGAGCCAGTGAAAGCTTTGTACAGATAACTTGAGCTGCATGTCTAGTATAGCAGTGTGTTGTCTTGGTGAACTTTGTGTACTTGGCTTCAATATAGGTTTTTAAATTATTTATCAACATCTGTTCTGAATTTAGTAGGAAAGTTGCTGACTGAGTGTGCGTTCCTCTTTTACAAGACCCAGTAAAATACTTAGTAAGAAATATCCCAAATAGTATTGGCTGTCCTGCATAATGAAAAACACTGAAAACAAGTTTTAGGTGAAAACAAGTGGTGGTTTTTTGTTGTTGCTGTTTTGGTTTTTGTTTGTTTGTTTGTTTGTTTTTTAATTGTTGATATTTTAAAAATAAATCCTGCATTAGCCAAAGGAAATGTGTTCATACTGTTTGCAGCTTGTGAGTCTCCCAGGTTACAGCAGCAAGGCTGAGGATACAGATGATGCTGCTGTCATGGAGAGATGCTGTGCTGGGGAAAGTTGTGGTTGTACCTTACTTGTCAGTAGAGTGCATAAGCTCTCATGGCTGAAGGCACTATGAACTCTCAGTGCTGAACTCTCGAGGCTGAAATTGGTTTTGGAGTTGACTTGAGTCACAGGCACTGGCAGGAAAAGCATAGGATGCATGCAAGAAATGCATTGCAGGGTTTTTTTTTAAATATGTATAAGAAGGTGTACTGCATTCTTTCAAGAACTATTTAGGATTTCTCATGTACTTGAGTGGTGTATTTTGGCTTTATTATGTTTAATTACCTCATGTGTTTGGTGCTCAGTATTTGTAGAAGCTGTTTTGTTGTATTACATGTCTAGTGCTAGTGACTCCACTATTTTTGTTTTACTGCATGTACATGTTTTTAAAATAAACGTGCAACTTTTAAGAGTCAGCTCCTTTGTTCTCTAAGTGCATGACTATTATTTGAGAGGGTGGCGGAGAAGTGGTGCAAATTTTATAAAGCCTAAAATAAACAACTGCCCTTCTTCCCACTCACTGCTTCCTCCAGCTTTGTGTACTGATTTGCACTTCTGCACTCTGCAATCTGACCTAGTTTCTATGCAATCCAGCAAGATGTGGAAATGCTGCTCTAAGGGAGCCTTGATCCTCCCATGATTCTGTTCTGCTGCCTCCTTCTTCCAGGTCTTTCAGCATCTGCTGTCTCTCTAGGATTCTGTTTGCTTTGATAGGCTGCAGAAATGATTTGTCAAAGGACCAGCAACTGTTAGAGGAGATTTTCCATTGAGCTCCCCCCTGGTTTTGGCTGCACTGCCACAGTAGCTTTCCTTCCATTGGGTCTCTTTTGTAGCTCCTTGTTGCAGCCCTGCTGCTGCATTTTGTATTTTTGTTACTGGTCTGTCACTGGGTTTGCATTTTTCTGAAACTGTGGGAAGGCCCAGGTACACAAAAATGATCTTTTTGCAGCTCTGCATGAGAATAAGTTGTTTGTACAAAGTAATTTAGAAGAGAGCATTTCCCAAGCACAGCACGATTTATTCAAAAAGGAAGAGAAAGGATGATAGGGAAGCTGAATGTTTAGATCACTGTGATTTCTGAACAGTGAGAGTCAAA
The DNA here is from genome assembly GCF_987193195.1 of Phasianus colchicus. Taxonomy (NCBI): domain Eukaryota; kingdom Metazoa; phylum Chordata; class Aves; order Galliformes; family Phasianidae; genus Phasianus; species Phasianus colchicus. The sequence continues at coordinate 26,800,168 of NC_143440.1, forward strand.
CGTATCCCAAGAGAAATGGATTTGGGGGGTGATTTTTTTTGGTACAAGTAATACAGCTTTCATACTGGTAGAGCAGAGCACCCATTCAGTGAGGATGAAATATTGTTTTATTACTTGAATACAGACTGTGATACATGTATATAACCTGTGTGAACATACGTTATTTTTGCTGCAAGAGCTTCTTGTAGTGTTTGGAATTTGGAATTAAGGCAGAACATCTGCAACATCTGCAAATGTGCTTTGTTTGTTGGACTTCAGATATTAAACTGGGCTTCCTTTCCTAATGTTCTCTGTTTTGTACCTAAGTGAAGTATGAAATAAACACATACTTACAGGGAGGCTGAACAAATGTTTTTTAGGACTGGAGGCAGCTACAGGTCCAGCTTTGTTGTATGTTGGATATTAGGAAGAAATTCTTCTCCAAAAGAGTGGAGTTCCAGTGGGCACTGGAACGGGCTACCCAGGAGCTGGTGTAGTCACCATCCCCAGAGGCCTTTAAGGAATGGGTAGATGTATTGTTTAGGAACATGGTTTGATGGGCAGTATTGGTGGTAGATGACCTGTTGGACTAGATGATATTAGAGACCTTTGCCAACCTTAATGATTCTACTTAGAAAAAACTCAGTTCTCTTTCTATAAGCTGTAAGCTGCTGCAAAAGCAGCTCTGTTCCACCACTGCATACCCATGAACTTTTTCTTGCTTTGGCTTTAGCAGTTGTGTGTTTGTTTTCTGCTCGTAGCTGATGTGAGTCATTGTATGGGGGTGTGATTGCTAGATCAGGCACACATGCACACACAAAAAAAGAAATGAGAACACATGTGAGGCATTGGTGAGGAGAACACAAATTGTCCCTTCCAGTAACAGCCGTCAGCTGAGATAAGTAAAGTAGGCTGTGAATCTACATCCACAGCAGATTAGTTTTATTTCTATTTGCTGCCGCCTTTTTAGTGTGAGTCTTGAACAAAGCTACTCAGCTGCTGTGTAGTGAAGAATCATCGTTACCCTGTGCTGAAGTGTGTTGTGGTAATTTGATTTTCTCTTGTTTCTATTGTACTGTCATTGTAAGTATATAAATGTGAGCATTTTAACTTCATATTTGAGAATAACTTTTATACCTTTAATGTCTTGTATTTGGAATTTCTTTATTTAGATCTCCAGTAATGACTTTAGTCTATGAATATATTGGTGATTAGAACCATATAAACACATGTTTGTAGAGTTTGTATGGCAAGTGTGGCCCGAACAGTGAGTTTCTCGTAATTAGTACTGGTGGGACTGAAGGTGCTGGCTGTTTTTGAAATTTTCTTATATATTCTGTGAGAATACCCTGACTTTTAAAGTTACTGCAAGTTACTAGAACTAACCATGCATGAACACCTGTTTCAGACAGGTGTTTCTAATTACTTTTAAACTTTATCTGGAACAGTTCAGCAACTATAGAAGATGAGATTAAATATTTAAAAGTAACCTAGGGTGGCCTTTTATTTGAATTTTCCATTTATTTAGAATTGGAAATTTGGTGTATATTTTTTTCAGTTGAGATTTGAACAAAGCTACTCAACTGACAAAAAGGCAGGCTGCACTGTGCTAGTTCTGACTGAAAGTTAGCTGTCAATGAAAGGAGAAGTAGAAAATTACATCCTGTACAAACATAAAGAAATCTGTTAAAACAGAGATTTGGAGTTACAAATGAATGGTGATCGATCAGATTTCAGTTTTCTAACCCTCATTTTGTCTTATCTGCCTTCTAACTAAACTGACGATGCCAAAGCAGGTGATTACCAAGTGATTTTATGCAAATGTATAGGAGTGCACAGTGCTGTGCAGCTGTGGAGCAAGCAGTCTGATTACATTTCAGGACAGGCTTGTTTTGCTAAAAAGAACTTTCTTGAGGACTACAGTAAAATCTTTGGATTATGTGGTAAAAACTAGATGATAATACCTGACAGCACTTCTGTCTCATGGCTCTGTGACTTGGATCCTTATGCACAAAACATTGCCAGTCTACAAGGGTTCCACTCTGCTTCAGAATAACAATGCAGTGTATGTTTTTAAAGTGAAATTACGTTCCCTTTAGGAATACAGTGTTTTATGAAGTGTTTTATGTCTGTTTTAAAACTCTCGAATGGAAATGCAAAATTCTAGAGTTCATGAATTTGAAATGCATCTTTGTGTCTTTGTATTTCAAATGAATTTTTGAATGTGTTTTGATTCCAGAGAGAGCGCGGAAGGAGGAAGAGTGATCGTAGAAGTTGACGACAAAGTGACAACAGTCAGAAATGTAAAGGTATGGCTTTTCTTTTCTTATGCTTCTCCTTTAAGGATCCTCATGTGATGCTTTGCTGTGTGTGTTTGGCTACTGAATCATTTTGAAAGGAATATTAAGGGATACATTTAAACTAGCATAGCTCTATAAAGTTTTTTTTTCCTTTTTTTTTTTCTTCATCGTGTCAGGGAACGTAGCATCTGACTGTTTGCTATATTTTGTTCTTATCAAAGCCACTGTGCTTTGGCTGCAGGCCATTATTCAAAGCTGTTAGTAATTTGTTTATGATTTTGTGCTTATCTTACTGTTACCAACATCTGGATGATTTCTTTCCCTGTTTCTCTGCTATTTGTACTTAGAATGTGACTGGCTTACATGAAATGGAGCAAAACGTGTTCGGCTACGCCCTTAGTAAAAGACCAAGAGCTGTTAGAATAAAATTAATGTGGCTGTCTTCATCTGAGAGCTCTAGAGTCTACATACCTAGGAATCAACCTCTGTTGATGACTTAAAACTGCCGTGTGCCTTAACTAAACTAATGGAATGGAAACCAAGTAATTTTGTGTAGTCAAACTTCTCTCTGCTTGAAAAGCAAATAAATGATTTACTGAGGTGAAGGTAGGGATTCTAAGAGATGGATGTGTTCTGTGTTTCTTTATAGCTATGAGGAACCCAGTTATTCTAGCTGGTTGGCTCAAGAGAAATATTTCATGAGGTTTTGAAGAGAAAGACTGGGAAAAATAGGATGGATGGTCTTTGAGTTTTTTTACCTTTTTCTGTTATAACTTTTTGTTAATAACTATGGGTGTTCTTCTTTTTTTAAAGACAGAAGGGAAAAAAAGTTAGCTATATGGAGTGTCTTATGGATGTAAATTGTTGTGAATTATACTTGTATTGCATTTCTTTACTGAGGCTGGTGTTGAGGTGCTGATGCTTCCAGGGTTTGCTTAGTTCAGTCAGCAGAAGTGCCATTGTTCTGATTGTGAGTTAGCATTGGTAAGACAACACTTCTCCTGAAAATGGGACTAAAAGTAGCTTGCAGTGATCTCCCTCCTGGTCAGGTGTGAATGACTTTGCGAGGCTGTATTTAGGTTAGACTTAAGGAAGAACTTTTTCTCTCAGAGAGTGGTCAGGCACTGGAATGGCCTGCCAAGGGAGGTGGTGGAGTCGCCGTCCCTGGCAGTGTTCAAGAGGTGTCTGGATGAGGATCTGCAAGATATGGTTTAGGAGCTTGTGGTAGCAGTGGTAGTGTGAAGATGGTTGGACTAGTTAATCTTATAGGTCGTTTCCAACCTTGTGATTCTATGATTTACAGAGCCCCAAATCCACTATTCCCTTGAACAATTTTTCCCAATTCTTTGCATGTGTAATAAAGCTCTCCAGGAGGCAGTTGCTTTCCAGCTGCGAGCTGTCCCTAATTTTCTTGGGGAGGGCTGCGGTTGCCATGGTGATGCTGCAGCAACCCCACCCCACCAGCTGGGACTGACTGTGCAGGCAGGTGGAGGCCCACAGCTGGGTAAGTGGGTCCAGCTGAGCCGTGTGACACCACAAACTTTAAATTCTAGTTCTTAAAGAGTACCTGTGGGATCCTTGGGGCACTGGGAAGTCAAAGCAGGCTCAGTAGGCTGGATTGTTTGGGGGTTCAAGAGCTGATTTGTGAATGTTTTCTCTCCTGATGTTTTGTAATTGGTGAGGTTTTTTTTAATGCATGAACTAAATTTAGGCTGCTTACTGCAGTGCACAAACCAGTATTTATACACTAATGTTTGCATTGCACGTGAAGTGCATTTGCTTTGTAGTTAAAAACTAAAGAAAACCTTGAAAATTACAAAGGATGCCAAGATTTACAAGCTACAAGTTTTCTTCTGTCAGGCAGGAGCACATCTCCTTGAGGTGAAGGGATTTGGGGTTTTTTGGTTCTTTTGCTTTTCATTTTTAAAAGCTGTGATAGCTTGCAGTATTTCCTTCCTGTCTCTCTATTGCTGTAAAAAATTAAGTAAATAAAAGATCACTTAATAAAAAGATCTCTGAATCAAAGCATGGTGAAGATGAACAGCAGGCTCATTAAGGTGTCTGGCTGAAGGAAACTTTGATTCTAAAGATATTATGTTGAATCAAGTACAACCAAGTGAGATTCTAAATACGCATAACCTGTCAAATTCAAAAATACTCTGACATTACTTCTAACACTTTATTTTGCTGTTTCTTGGCTTAAAGAAACAACAACAATAAAAAACACAACAAAACTCTCTGAGCCTATAGATTCATTTTCCCTGTAGATTTACAGTTGATGTTAGTCTTCAGCATTTAATGCCATTTATTCAGTAATCTGACAGACACTATAGTCACTCCCTGGTTTGTGGTGATATTAGTGAAGAACTTCGTTTAGATATGGAGTAATGAATTTTCTGCTTATATTATTGCACATGCTAAAGTTATGATAAAGTTATTGATTAATTCATTCTTTGGCTGCATTTGTAGCATGCAGTCACAGCAAAAGATCTGTTAGCATGACAAAGGGGAAAAGGGGGAATAGACTTTGATTTTTAAATAGAGTGAGAAAATGGGTTTTGTTTAGCTCTTCTTGTGCCTCATTTCTGTGATGCAGCTCTGTGTTATTTCTCAGTTTCACTGAGAAGTATAAAAAGGATTCTATGGCTTCTCTCTTTGTGCAGATTTTGTGGAGATTTGCAGTTGTCAATGTATTTAAGCTGAAGAATCTAATTTATAGAAAACATACCCTTCAACAAAAGTTCCTCTGCAGGTTTGTCATGGACATCCCTCCTCACTCTGTGAATCAAAGGAAAATGAACAAAAAGAATGAACTGTTTGTTGTTCCTTTTCCACAATACAGATCCTAGATAAAATTCCCGTTAGTTCTAAAATGATTGCTTTTTATTCTGCTTTGGAGTTAAGTCTGACTTTTTTCCTTCTGTTGTCAGGTTGACAGTAGGCTTGATGGCACTTGGGATTCAAGAGAAAAGACTGTGGCCTTCAGCTTTGACTACTGCTACTGGTCAGTTGATCCCGAAGATCCGAAGTATGCATCTCAGGAAATGGTAAGCAATGCTGTTCTTCGTATTTGTTTTCCCACTCTGTTTTGTCCTTTCACATTCATACCTACAGGAAGAGATTGTGAAGCTAAATGAGAAATTTTTGTCTATCTATCCCCATCTTTTTCTTACGTTGTTTGTAATGCGATAGTACATAATCTGCAATACCCTTGTTTGTAAACAAATTTTTACTTTCATTAGATGCCAGCTTTGATAAAAATCATTAATTGTGATGATCTAAGAATGCTACCTCAGTTATGAAGGGATCAGATTTTAGTATAAGAAAGCTATAAAATTAAAAGAAAGCTTCAAAGTGATTCTGATCAGGAATTTAGTAATCATGTATTTAAACAGTAGTAGTAAATTTTATTTGTAGTGTGTTGTTTTGAGCATCTCTTGTTCAACCATTAGGAATTCTATAGCTGAGTGGGGCCTGATAGATTAAGATTTCAGTATTGAGATGTTAAGATTTGCTTGTTTGTTTAAAAAAAAAAAATATGCTGTGTTATTAAATCTACTATAAACATCATGCATGGTAAAGCTGTTTAAAGATAAATGTATACACATACAGGGAAGTATATGTCAGCATTATAATGAGATTTTTCCTTTAGTTTTCGCAGAAAGTATCACTAAAGACTGAACTGGTTCTGTGAATTTCTTATTTCTGGTGACAGTGAACACAGGACTGTTTTAATAGAGCATTTGGTAGTTATCTGAATGATCGGTCAAATTCCTAACTTTGCCAGATTTTCTGCTTGGTGCTGTAGTGTGGAAGAGATTTTAGGAATTCAGGAAGCGTGCATGTAGTTTTTAAAAAAGGAAATCTTCTCTCTGAAGTACACAGTGGAAGATAAACTTCCACTTCAGGGATTACAAATGACCAATCTTTAAGTGTTGAACTGTTTTTTGTAGTTGCTTCTGTATTCCCTGCCCCCCCCCCACTCTCCCCAAATGTTTTCTTACTTGCATGTTTGGATGTTTTCTTCTTTGTAAGTTTCTCTCATAATGTAAGTGTGCTACTTAAAGCTCTTGACAACACAGTTATGTTTCTAGCTGGAATGATTTAGCAAACGGGATGTTGATAAATACAATCTGTCAAGTCAGTTTTCTCTCCACTCAGTTTGAAAAGAGATCACAGCTGCCAAGTGGGAAACAAATATTGGATAGAAAGTGGAATTTTTGTTGTTATAAAATACAAGTGCTACTCAAAAAGGGTGTAAAATTGAATAAGCAGCCATTTAAAAAGCTTTGTGTTATCATACAACACGGTTTTATCCAATAAAAATGCTGAAGGGGAAATACACATTCACCGGCCATAGAGAATTAAGCAAATGAGCAGTAGTTGTCTTACTTGTGACATAGTTGTTGAATGCACCTGCTGCTGGCCAAAAGGATACCCAGCGCTGCTTCATGTAACTGTTGAGTTACTGAGCCTTGGACAGACCTGTTTTGTGTGTTAGGAAGTGTCTGAAGATAGACTGTTGCTTTGAGAAAGGCCTGGATCATGAGTGAGTTTCTTGGCTGTTTATCTAAAGTTGTCTTGGTGAATTTAGGATGCCATAATGTCATTTAGAAAAGGATTGATGGAGTACTGCAATCTTACTGTGCTTTTCTGCATTTATCTTGCCATCTTAACACTGTGTGAATGAAGCTTATTGTATTAATTCCATATTTTGTGTCAGTGCTTCAATGCTGAGTTCAAAGTTTCTAAACTTCCTTACTGCAATGGCAGCCAAAGGAGATTCAGTAATGTTTTCATCCAATAAAAGCTTTCTTTCACGGGCTGACCTTGGATTGGTTTTTCCTTGAAAATACCCTGCCAACTGTTATCATATGTGGTTGGTGGATCGGTTGAGGATGAAAAACAGATTATGTGCCTTCAGGTTCATTTTTGTAGAGAACTGTCTGATAGTGAAGTGTCCTTTTCTTGTCCTCTGGACTGACATATAAAAATAAAGTCGTGGCAATTCTTTTGTTTTATTGTCACAGTCTGTAACAACTGCAGTGGATGGGCTGCAAATCATAGTGTTTAGTTGAAAATATGATTTTTAAAGATACAAGTCTGCTTCTCTGATTGCTTCTAGTTTCATCTGGGTGTTAACATTATTTATTTCAGATTCTGGTTCCTGCATTTCTGAATATGACTATGCAAACTGTATTTTATTCCCTGTATATTTTGATAATATACTTTACACATTTGAGCCAGATTTCAGTCACGCATCTGTAAGTGCTTTCAAATGTTGTGATAAGAAGTTCAAATGTATATTTAAAAAAAAAAAAAAGCTTTCTCTGCTGCCTGTGTTCCACTTACGTTTGTCAAAATGTAGATACATGTTGTCCATTTTATTTCTTCTAATACATTCATACTAGTGTTTCTTTACTTGACTGGGAGGAGGGGAATAAGGTTAATTTTCCACTTTTGTTTGGGGAGAGCAGACCTTGTAATACAGTGGGATGAACAGGAACCTAAATGAATTAGTAATGCCCATGTGACAGGCTGTATGCCTTTGTTTTTAATCTTTTTTTAGTGACTCTGCAGCTGGAAGTCTTTTTCCCTTCAACAAGTTAAACCAGAGTCATAAATACAAATTATTTTTAGGAAACATTGTCTATGTGTTTCTTTGAGACTGAATTTTAAAAGTAATTCTTACTTTAGATGATACGCATGTTTTCCTGATTAGTATTATATAAAGATGGTAAGCCTTCTCATATCTGAAAAGAGAAAAGACTTACTTATTTTAAAATAAAAAGAAACCTGTTTTTTGACTACAGAAAGGGTATCCTATCTATTTCTCAAACATCAACAGTGTTGTTTTAGAGACAACTTATTGGATAGTGGTTGTTTTCAGAAGAAGATTTCAGGTGCAAGTGGATGTCTTTGAAAATTGGACTCTCATTCAAAACGTTTGAGAAACCAGACATGAGTCAGGGGTCTGTTTTCCTTGTTCCACCACAGTTAGGAGAGAAATATGAGTCTACTATGTTTCTAATGATGTACTAAATTCTTCAGTGCACAGGGGGGTAAATCTGATGCTTGGAATACAGTGTCATAAAGTTGCGTGAAAGCAGAGAAAGGACAGGTAAGGTGTAAGAATAAACTGAGCACAGGAATAGAATGTTGAATGGAATAAGAAAGAGACAAAAGGAAACTGAAAGATTTTAAGCATCTGAGTGCAAAAGGTCATGCATGGTTTTTTCTGATCTTACTTCTGCAATGTATTACATTCATTTTCTGTGGATATTAACCATGGAATAGTTACTCCAAACCCTCACTGTCCAGGTGTTGGCTTTTTTGGTAATTGTTTTCTTTATTCTCCCCTCAACAGCAAGCAAATATGAAAGAGCTGAGAAACTGTATTATTGCTGTCCGTGTTCCTTCTCCTGCCTTTTTTGAGATGAACTGTTCATTTTTTCTCTTTGCCTTTATGCCACAAGAACTAGTTTGGTTTCACAATGGAAGAGTGCTGGACGTCTGTACCTGGGCTTCTCCATTTGCATCTGATGAAGTGCTGTTTCACGGTGTCTCACTGCATTCCTGTACTAAGATTTTTTGGAAGGTGAATTTGGCACTGTCCAAAGCCCACTTTAATGGAGAAGATATCTGTAACAGTTTTTCTTCCTTCTCACTTCTTCCATAGATGTCTTCAGGAAGTTTAGGATTGTTTTCCAAAGGAAATTCATTTCTCAGGCAATTGTGTAATTATGGGATTATCCTTTAGTAGAGATTCATGACATACTTCTATTTAGCAATAAAAAGTGCTGCAAGCCTGTAAGATAGGAATACTGTTTGATAATAATATTTGTTATATTTGATATTGTGGTGATATTTGATTAGGATTATAACTTTCAGTCTAATAGGCAGATTCAGACTTGCTGATTCTATGTGGTGGCTGAATATCACAGTATGCAAGTGCTTTGAAACCTCTGTAGTTATCCCACAAACAAACATCTAAATGTATACTTATCTAAACTTAATAGTGCAAAGACCATTGAACAAAATCTTGAGAATATTCGTGCACAACTATAGAAACCCATACAAGTATTGAGTATTCTTGCAGTTGGTTGTTACAACTTCAGTCCTTGGCTTCCCTCCAGCCATTCTACCCATCCGGTTATTGTGTATCTGCAGTAATTGTGGTGGGCAGACCGAGCCACAGGATGTAAAAGCAGGCAGGTATTTACACACAGCAGTTGCCATAGATAATTCATGTAGTAATCTGTTCCTTTTGATAAGAGAAATACATCGCATGACTAATAGAGCGTGACTGGTAGTGATGGTCAAATCCAGAAAAGTGTTTAAGTGCCTGCCTTGCTTGGATTTCAGTGGGATCCAAATCTCTGACTGAGTTTCTTTGGAACACTTTTCATAGATCTGAAAGTTTAAGTTGTGTGCCTTAGTTACCAGCTAAACAGAGATTTATAATATAAGGAATTCAATAGCATACCTTTGCTTCGTGCACATTTCATGTCAGATGCTATTTTATGAGACTGCCCCTCTGCTGCCATCTGTTACATGGCAACGAAATGTGATGGGATATTGGTGGGAAGGTTCAACCCCTACTGCCATATCACCAACATCTGTCTCTGACGTCATGGGCCAACATAATAAAATAGGAGGCATGACTTTCGGAACAGCCCTCATACAGTTACAGAGGAAAAAGCAGTAATGGTGTTTAAAAGAAAAAAAAGTCCTACTGCAAATATCAGTATCTGCTCCAAAGTTCTTGAACTTCTGTTTTCTCCCCCTCACATCTCGTAAGCAGTGACTTACTCTTATAATTGTGAATTACTGATACAGTTGTGAGCTGGAAGAGTAACTCCTTCACTTTTGTGTTGTTTATTTCTGAACTTGATGTATCAAGTGATACAGGATCCCTCTGCTTGCCTGTCCAATGCACATGTATGCTAGGAAGAACTCCCAGTCAGACATATCTTCAGTCTCACTGTGCAATGATTTCTATCACTGTTTATAAATATTTTCCTTATAATTCATTTATAATTATATTTTCATTAGGAAGATTGGGTTTTAATCTGTGCTGTAAGTACGGAAATGAAGGCTACCAAGGGCAGCTTCTCTAACTGAACACACATGATGTGTGAAGACGGATTTTTTTCATTTCTTATTTGTATTTGAAGTGTCATAATTGTTTTCACATTTGGCTTCCCGTTGTATTTTTGTGTGGTTGTGTTTTCCTTTTTTCTTAATTCTGGTTTCAGCTAAGGAATGTAGCTGTGGAAAGGGGTGGAAGGGCAAATGATTTTCTTCTATCTCTGTCAGAGTGTAACTGAAAAGCAACCAGAAGATGAAACTGATATGTTTGTTTTAATATGCAGCATCCTCAGTGCAGCATTCTGTTTCTTGGTTTGTTAAGAATGGGAGGAGGCAGGAATGTGTGTTTGTTTGTTTTTCCCTGTTAGTTGAAAGGCTTTAAAAAGTTAAACAAGAGCACTGTTTGGAACCAAAACATTACAACATACTTTCCGGATCTTCATGAGATACACTGACTGTACTTGCAGCTTGGTAGTTTGCTTAATGCAAGAACTCAGATTGAGGAGCCTTTCCATTTTCAGATGCGTCTGTGGCATTTCCATGCCTCCACGTGTTCCTTGTGATATTCGAGTTTGATAGTTGCACATCTATTCCCTGATATATCTGCTTTATTACATTAAAATTCTTTAGAAGTAAGTGCTGACTTTTATATTTCTGTAATCCTTCAATCTGTTCTCTCTTCATCCTACCCCCACTCCCCTTCCTCCTTGTAATGCTGGGGTGAGGTGGAGGCAGCAGTGGGTGTAAAAGGAATTTTCATATGAATTATTTGAAAAGCAGTAAACATTCCATCTGCAACTTTTTTTTCCTCCAACCCAGAATGAGATAGAAGTGTAAGAAAATGGCTTTTTGTGATTGTGATGAAGGCAAGGAAACCACTGTCAGTGCAGTTTATTATGCATCTTCCACGAGCTGCTGTGTTCAGTTCACGATCAAATGAAGTCATTCTTGCTATGACCAGGATTTCTTTGCTCTGAAGAAAACTGATGTGGAATTCATAGCTAATATTTGTAAACTTCAAAGCAGGCATTACTAGAATACAAAAATTGAATGGATTTTCAATTTACTACAGATAACATTGATTTTTTTTTTTTGTCTTTCATATACATTAGCTATTTAGATTTAAATAAATAAGGCATTCAGTTAATTGCAAGAAGTAACAATGTTGCATGTGCATTCATATGCAACTATAATTTAATACAGCTGTATTTGAAAGGTGAGGGAAATATTCAATACTAAAAAAAAAAAAAAAAAAACAAAAAAAACCCACCCACAAAAGCAAACAAACAAAACCAACCTGTTTCAAACAATGAAATTCAACTTTACCTGGATGTTAGATGTTAGTACTTATACCCACTCGCTCATTTTTCCCTACAGGCACGGGATACACAGTGCACTTCATTTGCAATAGGCAAGCTATATAATTCACCAAACAATATCAGAAGGAACTGTAACTATATTCAGCAGCCTAGAAGAAGAATAGTAAATTCTTAGCATTACCAGGTGCTGTGTATCTTGCAGTGAGCCTGCACCATCACAGCTGGCAGTTCTTCCGTAATTGTGATTTCTATATGTCTTGCAAATGAAGGTAAAAACTGCACTGATGACCTGCAAACATTGGAAGTTGCTTGTCAGCATATTATTATTATAAAGAATTTTTTTCTTTTTTTTATATAGATGTTTCTCTTTGTAGTCCCTGAGATGTATTTTTCAGACCTGAAGGATTTTTATGTTGATCTGTTGCATAGGATGGGGCACATCCTTCTTAGGCTAGACTGCCTCATCTCTCCATAAGAAAATCCACCAGGAGCACTGTAACACGCACAATATTGATGATGCAGCACAGGAATACAAAGATGTGTTGTGTGTGTGAAGAAGAGGCATCTCGAAGTCCAGAATGGAAAACACTTGGAATAACATTAGAGCAGGTGTTAATGTTAATAGCTGTAATTTCAGTTGTGATTCAGCACCATGGGAAAACAACCTATTTAAACAAGGGCCAGTTCAAATGGTCCATTCCTAAACTTATTATTCTGCAGCTATTTCACATGACAGTGATATACCCTGGCAAGATGTACTTCAAAATATATTCCTTAGCCTAAGATACTGAAACATCATCATCTGTGCTTCAGCTAAGAATGTCCTGACTTTAGAACACAGAGGTTATGCTTTTAATAAGTGAGAATTTATCCAGAATAGTATGTAAATCTGGGGAGAAGGAAATCTAAACTAGCATTCAGAATTTTGACTTTTATGTTTTAAGGCTATAGTTAATGTTTCTACACTGTATTACTTTTATTCATTTTAATTCTTATGAAATTTAGGAAAGCTGCTAACAAAATCTGTTTTAGCAGAAAAAGCACAACTGAACTGCAATGTTAATTTGCTTTTCACAAGTGAGTTCTCAAGGGCATACTTTCTGCTGATTAAAAACAAAGCTGAATTGGGAGTCAACATGCAGGTGCTCAGATCCAGCCAAAAGGATGATTCATTCGGTTTGTCTTCAAGGAGGCACGCTTATCTCTCTGAGGCATATCTTAATTAACCGGGAAGTATAAAAGTCAACTCCTAGCAAAGAAAAATAGAGCAAACACAAATTAAAAAACAAAAGAGAGAGAAAGGAAAAGGCTGGTTTTTGTTATATTGTAATGAAACAGTTGCTATTCATACCCAACACTTTAATAAACAGTCATACAGGACTGTTTACAGGCACCACATAATTTAATTTTTCAGGCGTTAGCTATTTATGCTTGCAAGTCCAATCTCATGGCTGGAACATGTCAGAAACGTGGCACGTTTTCAGGAGCAAACAAAATGGCTGTGTTGATCTTGATCACAGCTGCTGCATAAATGTATCTCACTATTCAGAGCTAGCTTAAGCCTGCCCAATAAAATCTTTCATAAGCCAGCTGCTTGTTAAAAACAAAAAGCCCCCCAACCTGTCCCAGTCTCCCTCTAAAAGTCTATCAGCCCTCCAACCTGGTGCTTATACAACCCTCAGACCAGTATGTTCTTAAAGATTTGGTTAAAGCTCTGCTAATTTTCCTGTAGCTTCAGTTGCCAAAGGACTAATCTAACTGTGAAGTCATTCACACAACATTACTTACAGATTGGTGAAAAAACATTGGTCTTCATTTCAGAATAGAAACAGCAGGAATGTAATTTTTTCATGCATGGAAGAAAAACTGTGGCAGGCACTGAAACACAAGGGAATTGAAATTGTGAACGTTCATCTCCAAGTAAGGAAGAACAACCAACCAACAGCTTATCTATATGACTGATTAAATAATAATTAAAAAAAAAAAAATCAGTATGGTGGGTTTTTTTTGTTGTTGTTTGTTTATAGAAAAGAAAAATCCACATAACCATGTGCTGGCAAGTGAATTCAGAAGGCTTTTGCTTTCATGTGCAAGACGTCTGGAAATCACAGTGATTAGAGAAAAACTGATAGGTTCACTGCAAGATGCATGATAACTGGCAATGCCAAGAACTCACTATTCTCTTCTGAGATTGTGTGTTCTTATTGATCTTTCCAGTATTGTGTAGTGAATTATACTGCTTGCCTGTTGGAAAGGATGCGTTCTGTATATCTAGTGTCTGTCAGGAAAACTGAGCGCTAACAGCATTTGCTTTGAAGAGACGTCTTATCTTTTGTTAGTTTATATTAAGTGTTCTGTTCTGGTAGCAGCAAATGGATTTAAGTAACTGCTGATCTACTTAGAAATAGATAATTCTGAGGGAGGGCTAGAACCAAAATGTTGAAAGCGTCATGGATAATACTACGTTAATCTCTTTGTAAAGGAATGAGGTCTCCTAATGGACTTGAAAAGCCGAAGACCAAGGAAAAATTATCTACCCAGCTGAGCAATGATTCCCAGCCTTTTGAAGCAAGTCCTATTACATCAGAACTGCCCATGACCTAGACTGCTGGACTTGCTTTGCTGTGTGACCAACAAGTATGACCTCAGCACTTTGCAGTATGATCAGGAGGTATTCCTTTCATAGTGCCCTGGAAACATACGTCCCTACAATTTCTCGCTGAAGTGCTAGAAAGCATACCTTCAGCTGTGGACGTTGTGCCCCATGTGATTTTTCTTGCCTCCTGTGGGCCTTGGTCTTCTGTAGTCTCTCTCATGAAGCCTCTCCAGGACCCTTCTCTATATAGGTAATGTCATTTCCAAAGGTGGCAGTGGGGTTGTCGTGCACCAGACATGTCAGTTATGATGTCCTCAGTGATACTGTTGTAAAGCCATTTTCCTTGTCTATCTTGTTTTGATGCTCGTAGTTGCGTTCCTTTTTCTTTATGACTGAGGATAATGGCCAGAGTAGTTCATGAGTGGCTAATATTTTTTTCTTTATTGCTTGCATTTTACAACCTCTTTGCTGATAACAATGAAAGTTTCACATCAAAATGTGTGTTTCTGGCTTTGCTGACTTTTTCAGTAGCTAAACAGAGTGTAGGACCTACTTGCTTTTGTGCGTGTGTGTTTTTACAGCCAAGAGCAATTTAAGAGCTGCTTTGAAATAGAAAAATAAAAAATAATAGTGATATTATGTTTAGAGTCCAGAGAGATAGTCAATACGAATTTATCATTGAAGCATTGATGTTTTGCTTATATTGCAAAGCTCCTGTTCTTAAGTACTTTCTGTGCTTAAGCAGCTTTTGTTGTTTTTAAGTTAAACTCCAATTCAGCAGAGACCTGTCAGTGCCTTAAAGACATTTTTTGGTCTGAAATCTCAGAAATTTTGAAGGATTGTAGAAACTTGCTTCCAGCTCCTCATGTTGTTCTCCTTTGCCTCATTTCTATTACTTGATATTACTTGGTACAGCACACTTTTATTGTCTCTCATTCTATTGCATGTAATTTGCATAATTGTATTGCTCACTACAGTATGCAGAATGTAACCTTTTTTCTACTCCATCTATTATCAGTGTAAGTGGCTTTCTACAGCTGAATGTAATTGTCACAATGGAGAGCAAAAGAGATCACAAGGTCACGTTTAACTCCTCATTTTATTAACATAGAGTTGATGCACTTTTATTCATAGCGCCTTTACAAGTAAACTAACCAGTTCAGATGAATGTCAGGGAATATTCACTGAGCCCCACAACATGATGGATCACTGGAGCAGTTCCTGCTCCTGTTTGTGCTGGGATAGCCAGCACTGCTCAATATAGCTTCTGGGCACAGCTGAGGGACTGGCAGGGCCCTGTCCATTCCCAGCCGGAACTCTGTGGCCATTTACATTGGCACTGCAACTGACCGCTCCTTTGGGGTAGGAAATAGTCAACAGTGCGTGTGCAGCTGTGGTGGGAAGTGAAGAATTCTGCTCCCAGCAGAGGAATTAGATCTTGAGAGGGCTGAAATTTTTTATATGCTATTTAATACCTCTGCTTAACGAAGCACCAAGACCCTTTTTTTAATATGCTGTCCGTTGTGTCTGGCAGTGTACGTGTGCACAGTGGCATTGTCCCGGGGTTTTTATACGCTTAGGACTGGTTCTGAATAGCGCAGTGCTGAAGCTATTTCTGTCACCTTCTGCTATATGCTGTAGTTTCTTTTATATATGTACTCACCAATTCAGGCACTTGACTCACGATGGATCTTCTGTCACATTGCAGAATATGGGAATATATTCTTCACCACATCCATATTGTGTCAGAGATCCCTGAAATTTTCTATAATGTTTTATATCTTCCTTCTGCATTGTTCTATTCTTCTGCTTGATTGTTTTTGGTTTTTTTGCTGTACAGATAGAGAAGTACTTCTCATTCCTCTTGCCTAGAGGGAAGTGGGGGATAGAAGGCAGAAAAGAGAGACGAAACAAAAATAAGACCTAATTAACAGATTTGAGGTAGTAACTGCAGCTATTTTAAATACATTTTTAAACATTTAAGAAACATTAATAAGACCTACAAGGTTAGGCAAGACACAGGCAACTTGTCACTTGAAGGAAAGAGAATGCTGATTTTTTTTTTTTTATTCTTTTAAGACCTAGCCCTAAGAAAACATTACTAAATTCAGACTGTGTGCTAAGTCCTTGCAACTATTTCCATGATGGGCTCAGCTTGCAAGCAATGTGCATAACCTTTTCTGAGAACAAAAAGGATGCTGACATAGTTGAGCACAGAATTGAGTCCCCTCCTCCTTCCTTTCCTCCCAGAAGCAGACATAAGTTGTAAGTTGTTTTTGATGTAAAAAGCAGTTACTGTCCACTCAGAAGTTTTTTGTACTTTACAGATTCATTTCACTTATTGTAGAGTATCAACTAGCTTTTCTATCAGTTTGCAGTGCAGCAAACTCATTATCTACTACAGATTATCTACTGTGTAATGTTATTAATGAGGCAGCATGAGATACGGGCATGGAGAAATAATCCATGTAAGAGCTGAAGTGTGTTCTTGTTAAGTTCAAAATGATACAGACTTGCTACGCTTCCTAAATAACAATTTAATAACTTTGTAGTCCATTTATATTCCAATACAGTTTTTCTCTTGGTTTTTAAATAGCATGTATACCTGTATTATTAATTTGCTGGGATTGCATATGCAATATATTTGAAACAGAGATGGCAATTTGGGAGTAATTAAGCATGTTGGAAAGAATGAACTGGTTAATGTTACTTAGAATAATAACACATGAATGACATTTAAAAATATTCTGCCATAATTTCACTGTTCTGTTGTTACATATCCGAGAACTAAATTATCTTCTGTTAAGGGTACTTTTTAAAAATGTACAAAAGGAGCTGGAGGGGGAAATTATTTGATAAAGGAAATCTGGAGGAAACAACAATATGCACTGGATGGTATGAAAAAAAAGGTAGACTTTTAAAAATCCTTTTCTAGTCAGGCTTTTACTGATTAGGCAGTTGAGGAACTAATAAAAATGATGTGTTACAAGTGAAATGCTCTGATCTGTACAGAGTACTACCTGTTTGTGCAGCTTTGATCAGACCTTGCAGCTATCTTCTAAAACAGAATTTGTAAATGCTAGGATTGTTTTTGAGGAGTGCAAACAATGTGGGATGCAAGAAATACTCTATGTATCTACTGTAAATCATTGTACTGAAAAAAGATAAGCATAAAATTATCATCTGAACTGGCACAGTTGTATGAAAATCACCCATAAACTTCAGCACACCATCACTGTATTTGCTATATTTATATCTCATCATAAAAATATTGTACCAACATGTTGGAAAGCAAATACAGAATGATGGAGAGTTACTTAAAACCTCATGTGAATACACGAAAGTCTTGTTGTTCAATCCTTTTTAAGTCATTCTTTTGAACATCCAATTATTTGCCTATTTCATGCCTTTTTAATGTGGTTCTTAACACAAGGTTTTAATTTGTAAGGAAATAAAATCTAATGCATCCTCACCTTGGGAAATCTCTAATAAAATTTCTAATGAGATTTCTGATGAAATCTCTACCCTCTGTCTCATTTAAAAAAAACAAAAAAACAAAAAAATCACAACCAACCCCATCTTAATGTAGTTCATTCATCACAGATGAATATTCTGTTTCACTTAGACAATCAAATGCAGCACTGAGTAGTTTTATGGATTTTTTTTTTCCTTTCATTCCTAGTAAGTGTTATGTATTACAGGGAAACTCTAATACTATCTTCAAAGGAAGTGGCTTGACATAATATGAAAAATTCTTTTTTTACATTCTGCCAGAGTGTCCTTATTTGTCTTCACAATACCAAAATTTGGTTTATCACTGACACAGTGATAAACGACACAGAAATATGCATCTATAATTAAGACTTAAGAATTTGCTGGTTTTGATGCCTGTTTGTTTTCTAATCTTTACCAGATCTGCACGGTTTCCTATTTGAAAATATATGGCAGTGTTACTTTGTGAAAGTACTGGGGAGATTGATTTTGTAGATATTTTCCTACTGCTTTTTGCTTTCTGTCTATTTAACAATGTGTAGTAGGAAGCGTTTGTGATCTTTGTGGTATGTTGTACCCCTTTTGAGGTGGTTGGGATATGAAGTGTTTGGGTAAGAGAAGGACTGTATAAAAATAGTACAAACATCCAGTAATTTCTGTCAGCAAGGGAGCAAATATAGAAGGAACTGATAGTCCTTGTAGCCTTTTGAGTGTGGTGTTTCTAATTAGGTGAGCTGTGATTGCTCATTGCACCTTTGGCCATTAATGTGCTGCCCCTCAGTACTTGTAAGCTGGAAATGCAGAGGGACAGCTGACCGGGCATAAGAGTGGAATTAACAATTTCCTCAACCACTAGTCCTTGCAAACTTTGTTGTTAATATATTGCTGAGAATGAAATGCCAAGAGCCCTTTCCTTGAACTCATAAGTGACCTTATATTGCCTCCTGTTGTTTGGATTCTTCCGGAAACTACTAAAACCATTTGAATTTAGAAAGTATCTTGTATGAGTTCAAAACGCTTTTTAAAATAGTTGTGGTGAGTATTATAGACTGCATTCCAGCATTCTTTTATTTCTTTCTTTCTACATATATTTTTTTAGATCATGTTTTTTAAGGAAAAAGAAGTGAAAACGTAACACTGCAACAATTTTTGAAAAGCTAAACCAAAGTCAGGAAATTTTCCTAGGGATCTGATCTGACTACTGCTTCTGAATCTTCTCAGTAAACATCAAAGTGATCTGTTTTCATACAAGTCTGTATACTTTTCGATCATGTCCTTTTTGTAGGAAGATGTGTAGTCCTCTGAGCAGCCAGGTGGATGTACAGGCAGTTCCATTGCTGTAAAGGGCTTTACTCCAGGGAGACAACATAGCTGCTTGTCCCAGTACCTGTGAGAATGTGGAGCAGATCCCTCCATTGTTTAATGGACCATGTTTAATGAAGATAGCTGGCTCTTCTAATCTGAAACCTGCAGATTTGCAAGTAGGGATGATGATGGGATATGCATTCCTCAACCTGTTCTTTTGGCAGTATGCCCTGCACGTATTCAGAAAAGGGGCCAAGCTTTATTATCAGAAAGCATGTAATTTTAAGTCTGCCATCTCATATATTTGGAAAACCTTTACTCCCAGGAAACAAGCAACAAGAGAGAAGAAAAAAACCTCTAATGACTAAAACAGATTTAGTCTCAAGTCTAATGTCTGAAACTATCAGAAATGCAGTAATCTACAATTTTTTTTTTTCTTTATGTGAAAGACAAAACTAGATGTGACTGCTGCGTAGCACAATCAGAGTCTTTTGAACTTCTCATCTCTACTGTAAGGGAGCAATAATTTAAAGGGAAACAAGACTATTGCAAGAAATCCAAAGCTCATTTATACTTATGCTGCTACTAATGCAGTCCACTAAAAAATAGAGAATTTGGAATAGCTGCATTTCATTATATTTTTTATGTTCTGAATTTGGAGAGTGAAAATAGTTTAAAAATGAAACTGTGTTCAAGTAACGTTCATTGCTGTGTTTTTTGAGCTTTTAGAAGTCTTTGGGGAATACTTCTTTGAGTCAAGTTTCAGTGTAACATTTAAAAAGCGATCATTCTGGCTTTTCACTTTTATGAGTTTTGGAGTTTTATTAACTTATGTTATTTACATGGAGAAAACGTAGGATATACTTACTATATTAAAACAATTCCTTATCTCCTTCCTCCAATCATCGTAGTTGTACTCATGAAAACTGGCATTTGAGATGCAGTTGAGGCCAAGCACTGGTGAGCCCCATGAGCATTTATTTTTGCAAGGTTCACCATGCAGTGCTTTCTTTCTGTAGTGCTGTCTGATTGATGCTGTATGGAAGTGGAGAAACTAGCTTATTTCTATGAAAGTGTATTTTATAGACTTAAGATTTGTTTTCCAGTGCAGTGATTTTAAGAGCTAATGATCAAATAGCAAAAGTAGCAACTTGAATTAGCTGATGCACGAAAAGAGAATACCCATTTCCAGCTGAAGGGAGTGGAGGGGAGAGGCAGAAATATTATCTTGATAACGTCATTGCACTCTATTCAAGTATTTCAGTAGATGGTTAGCCCTTACTGAATTACTGAAAAATTTGGATCACTGCTCCTCTTTCCCCTCCTTGTAATAAAATCAAGGATCAATCTTTTTTTCCATCCTCTGTCCTCTCTTAAAAAATTAGTGGGCTGTTATTGTTAGAAACAGCTGAGAATTGATACTTGTCCCTGCTGCCTTAAACAACAAAACTTAGTAATTTTTGTTGTTTTGCTTTACTTTCCTTTCACATGGAATTGCAGACATCCGCTAATGACCTGGGATCCCAGCCAAGAGCAGGCCATGGTGGGAGAAATGTGGGATATTTATAACTTCATTATCTGTTACTTATTCCTTACTCTTTCCATTACAAAAGAGAGTTGGTTTTGTGTTTTGTTGCTTTTTTTAAATTTTGAACCTGAACAGCTCTCTGTTTGTTTTGCTTACTTAAAGATGACATCATTAAAACTGCTTTTTTTTTTTTTTTTAATCACAACACTTAAATTGTCAATTCACGTGATTTTTCTGCTTTTAAGGCAGTAGAGGACATAAAATCACATCTGGAGAGTGGAATAGATAAAATGTTTACTGGGTCTCGGTGGAGTAAAGCAGTATGATTGTAAAGGGCTCTCTGCTTTTCTTGCGTCACATTATCCCTTAGAAAAGCTGAAGTTTTCCCTGAGATTCTTTTCTTGGGTTTTCTGGCCCAGAGTTCACTCAGGAAATATCTTTCACTGTGTTTCAGTGGAGAAGCACAGAGCAGAGGCAAATCCTGCTCCTCAACTTAGCCAAAGGCACACGTGTGCCCACAACAGCACTCAGACCTTCACATCCCCCAC
This sequence comes from Phasianus colchicus, assembly GCF_987193195.1. Taxonomy (NCBI): domain Eukaryota; kingdom Metazoa; phylum Chordata; class Aves; order Galliformes; family Phasianidae; genus Phasianus; species Phasianus colchicus. The sequence continues at coordinate 26,821,326 of NC_143440.1, forward strand.
TGCTCACACAATGCAACAAAAGCTGTTGCCCACCTGCTTACTAGGCTGTTTGTTGCAGCTTGTGCATAGCTGTCTATTTGTAAATTTCTGCTTCCTCCTCTAAAACTTGCAGAAATTTTAAAGAACTAGGTAATAGAGTGATGCTATGGAGTAGCCCTTGCATAGGGTGGGCTTAACCAAAAATCCTGTGTGTTCTTTTTATCATGTCTCATCTGTTGCTGTGTAATTTTGTTCTTAATGCATCAGTTTGACCTTTTTAAAAATTTGTATTTATTTTAACATCACTATTGTCATTTATTGCAACAGTATCCAGGAAGATTTAATTACTTGTCCTTCATCCTGTCATCAAACAAGGAGCTTCCTGTAGCTGGCTTGTAGGCAGGATGTATTCCTGAAGTCTAGACAGGAGATCCAGAATTACTCAGCTTTTCAGGCTTTTTCTTTGATGTGCATGAGAACTTGAATATGCCCTGTTAACTGTATCTTTAAGGACTATATTAAATAAATGGAACAGGGCTCTTGGAAAAACAGACTACCTGTAAGAATTCTGTTTTACAGAGCATCTGCAGGGAAGGAACTCAAGCTAGGCTTCTGTGAGTTGATCCCTAGGTATAGATCGGAAAAAGAAAGCACCCCTACAAGATAAGCAGTGCTTTTCCTTCAGTTACTCTTAAATCTTGGTACCTCATAGCCATTAGCTTTTGGGGGTAGAGGGAAAAATGGGAGGACATATACAATGTGTCTCTCTGACGAATATCTGTTGTTAGCAAGCCTAGCGTCTGCTTTGCATTACACTAAGCTAAATGGAAAGGGATTCATTCAGTCCTTAATGGATAGAATTCACCTATGCTGATTCAAAGGCCGGATGTAACAGCAGAATTCAGTTCACATATGGCATAAAATAAAATGTGTAAATCTTGATTTCTGGCTTCATTAATGAATAAATAAGCTGTTTTCTAGGTAGAGAGGTTTATCACCACAACTGTATCTGAACTGAGCTGAGTCAGATATTGGTGAGTGTCACACACTGGTTTTTGGATTGTACTGCTGTTGTGTTCAGATTGTGACTGCTCTTTTATCCAGTGATAGCATGATAAGAATCCCCACTGGGCAGGAAAGGAGGGTTCTGTGTTGAATGTGATTCTGTACAGATAGATGAAAATAGCAGGTGGTGTTTTTGTGATGGTTATCTTGTCTTTCAGGTTGATCTTTATAATAAAACACAAGCAATTTTTATTTTATTTTTATTTTTTTTAAAAGCAGATGGACTTGTGCCCTTACTGATAGAGCACTTCTAAAAATTTGTCACAGCATCTATAAATTAGATGAACGTGGAAAGCATAGGGGTATTTCTCTCTCAAAACAAAATCATTCTTTCATAAACAAATGAGATATATTTTCATGACTGTGTATTTTGGTGATAAAACAGCAGAAATACAGAGTGACTGTTCAGCCTAGTTGGCTGAACTATCTCATTCTTCCACCCTCTACCCAGAAGGATAGCATGTTTATTTGCCATGTAAAATGCTAGGAAAAAGTCACAGATAACAGTTCCACCCACATACTTTAACCAAGCTTGACTTACACTGTGTTAACAGCATGAATGTATGTACATTATGATGCACACAATAAATAGCTTTTGCACTGGAAAAAATGACAGCTGATAGATGAACAAAGACGTGATTGTTGTCCTTCCCAGGGGGAATTAAAGCACAAAGGGATTTAAGAGCACGCAGGAAGCTTGTTGGCAGAGCCCACAACCAATCTCTCTCAAGTTGTGGTGCAAATGCTCCTGCCACAGGCCAAGCAGCTCGAGCTGGAGGGAAGCCTGCTCTTTCACTCTGTTTCCTGTTCAACTGGGAAAAGAAACTGAAAAGACTGGATAGAGGGAAGGGAGAGAAGTAATCCTAGCTGTGGAGCTGTGGCCTCTTAACAAGAAGAGAGAAGAAATGTTCCCAAACTAATGGACCGGTGCTTGGTTTTTGTTGTTTTTTATTTCCCTCTTCTATTTGGTTTGAATGGGATAATGTTGCTGAAGTAATCCTAATGTCACAGTAGAGGGTTCTGTGCAGTTGATCCGCATAATGCGCTTCCCTTTGCTTGTGTTTTCTGTCTGTGTACAGAAAGCCCCTCAGTTGACATTTGTTTAATATTCTTTAAGAGAAAACACGTGCAGAAAAGCCTTGCATTATTGGAGTAAAAGCCAAGATTTGTTTTCAGATATTCCTTCCTTGAATCCTCTTTCTGCCTTTTTTATTTAAATTGATCTTTGGGGTTTTGGGAAAATTTTAGGACAAAGGCTCCCATTGTTTTGGCAGGAAATGTTTTCTTCTGAATAATTTTATTCTGTGAATTTTTTTTTTTTTTTTTATCTTAAACACAAGCCTTGGATGCTACATATCAGATGTAGCAATTTAATTAAAGCAGAATTTGGTCATAATTTGGGCGTTTACTGCTTTAGGAGGGCCAAAATTCTCTGCTACATGAGATACTGCGTATCTGCTCTTTATTGTGGAGGTGGTGGCAAATGGATACTGCAGGACTGAGCCCCTTGTGTTTTATTTTGTTCATGCAGTTGCCTAAACTATCCTCACTTACTAGCTGAGAGCAATTTTGTCTATATAGTAAACAATGACACACTTTATTTTAAGTAAATCCATTTTGTGTCTGGGTCAGCTGAAATTGTCATGCTGATGTCCTGATGCTTTCTACCTACTCATGAGGCATCTTTTTACTGTTGGTTTGCATGTCAAATCTTTAGTGGGAATGAAGTGGTTGAGTCTTTTCAGTATTTATAAACTCAACTATTTATTCTATAGTGAGAAGCAGCTGTTGGCCATATTGGTTCTATATAAGTTCAGTCTCTTCCTCTTTCATTAAAGCAGTGGTATTTTAAAAGGCTATTTTTAAACTGTGCTGTGCAAGAAGATAAATTTTTTATGGTTTTCATTTATTAAGCGATGGGAATTTGTGTTATTATTCGGTATTTAGGCTAATGTTTATTCGGTATTTAGGCTAATGTTTTTTTACAAGCAGTTTTCTTTTAGTGAGTTTTTTGTTCACATTGACGTTTGTGGACTATGACTGTAGTAAGTGGTGATTTTATTTATTCAAAACCCCATTATAAAAAATACCTTTTTTTGTCTGTTTGTTTTCCTTGTCCATATTCCCTTGAAATTTCTGAAATTTCCAAGATCTGTTCAGATTCCTAACGATGATAGAAAATATTGACCATTTCAGATGCATGCAAGTCAGGGAATGGATACTATAGCACTCAGATATGAAAACAATTCTGTTATCCTGCTGATCCCAAATGATGCAGCTCACACTCCTCCCACTTCCACCTCCTTCCACTTCTGCTCTGGTTAGAGTTTGTCCCAGCCCAATGTCTAAACCAAATGCAAGCATTGTTTACCAGAAAGTACTTAGAGTTAAAAGTACATAAAAGTAATATATCAGTTTGGTTTTTTTTTTTCCTTAAATTTGCAAGGTCAACATTGTGTGCTATCCCTGTAGGTTTACTGGATTTTTTTCCATCTCTCTGAGACTTGGCATACATTTCATTTTCCCAAAGTATTCAACTCTCAAGCATAACAGACAATTTACTGTAGTTTTAAACAACTCCTTTTTTGTTTCCTTCTGAGATTCAGTTTCTGATTGAGCTAAGAAAGGACAGTTTTGTACTTCTGGAATTCATATATTACCAAAACTTTATTCCTGTTAGAATGCACTCATTATCTTTGAAATTAAAGCATTTATTACTGTAGAAAGGACATTATCACATAGTAGAGGTGCCATTTTAGTTACAATGTAATATATGTATTTGCTTTAATCAACTGTCCTTAATTCAATGAAAAGTCAAAGATACTCATTGTTAACTGTGGCTCGTGCTAAGTATTCACTAGGATTATTTTGAATTGTGTGCATTAAAGGAGAGTTTAATAATCTCCAGCTGTTTGTCAGGATCAAAAGAAAATCTGAGAGCCAGCATGCTTCTCAGTTAATTTGTGTGTGACACTATTGGTATGATAGTAATGTAGAGGTCAAAGAAAAATATTAGTATATAGAGGCTACATAACAAACCCTAGCAATTGGGATAAATAGAATATGGTAAAACTTTTGTTATGAAGTTAAACATACTGTTTTGAAAAAAGTGAACACTAAAACCAAAAAGCTTCATGCTTTTAACATCCAAGCAGAGATTTCAGTGTAAAGTAACAAAGTCCCAAATCAAGATTGTTAACTATAAATGTCTTACACTTGCTGTGTCTGTTTAGAGGTGCTCCTTGCCTTATTTTGTCTCTTCTTGGCATTAGCACAAAAAATATGTCTGTCCATTCCACCAGAAATTATCGTCATGTGTCTGGTATGCGTATTTATGCATACATGTGCAAGTCTCATGATAAAATTCAATATACTCAGGCTAATAAAAGTATTTTTTTTTCAATATCTTGAAAACTATTTAAGAAAGAAGTAGAAAAGCTACTATAAATTTTGACTCCAAAGCCAACAAAAGAGATAGTTGAAAAGTCCTTGCACAAAGGCTTGTTATATTTTTACCAGAATGATAGAAGTATTTGCCTCACTGGCATAAACCTGTAAACATAAACTTTTTTAAAAAAAAAAAAAAGTTTAAATGGTCTCTTTCCTAGTATGAATGAGCTATGACAAACACTGTGATTTTTCAGAAATCAAGTTCCGTGATTCTTTATCTGAGTTAGGAATAAGTTTTAAAGCTTTGATTGGTGCCTAAGAGTTGAAAGTGTTTTACTTTAATAGCTATTCTGGTCTTGATTTTATATGATTCTCTCTGGTTTCTTAGGGCAGGAGTCCTACTGCAATCTGTCTGTGCTTCTGGCTTACAGTAAAGCTGCTAATGTAACATTTCACAAGTGTACTTGCTCTGCAAATAGTTCATCTCTCTGAAAAATGTATTGTGTTTTCTAACAGTATTGAAATAGATTTCAAATTATTTCAGTGGTTTGTTCTTATTTTGAAGTGATTCATGTCTGTTGTAAAACAATTTCAACCCCAAATAAGTGCATATTGCAACAACTTGGACAGCATTTTGGTATTTCTAAGCTGTGTGATTAGGGCATAGCTTAGTTTTAGACCAAGCCTTCCCCTTTCTCCCATTTGTAGTAAAAGTTCTATTGTGAGGACTAATTCACATGATTTTGGATTTACTAGGTTGGAACTGAAAACTGGCCACTTCAGAATAAGCATGCCAGCAAAATACCTCAGATGACAACAGTTGTCTTAATACACTCTCTTAACTTCTCCAGAAAGACAAGTTTTTTCCCACTATTAGCACAGTTGGATGGTAATAAGTTTGTTTCATAAATCACCATGGGAATGTACCAGTTACAGCTGGGTGAGTGCAGAAACGAGGCACATCAAAGCCAGTAAAGGCTTTGCTGAAAGAAACATTCTTGTGTGGAACAAACTGAACACTTCCAATCACGTAGAGCAGCCACACATGGAAGACTCAGAATTTTTGGCCAAATGGAATACAGTCTGCAGGAAGCTAAGCGCATGTTTCTTGACGAACTTTCTGTTCTTGAAGTTTCAATTTAGAAGAAAGAATTGAGAGAATCTCAGAAGAATCTTTTTTTTTTCTTTTCTTATAAACAACAGAAAACACAATTTTGTTCATTATATAATGAAATATCTTAGTACACATCCAGAGAGCTTAATAGTCATGCATTTTGTATGACATACAGCTGTTGATGCTGATGGAACTTGGACTAATGCCTCTGATATTAGCACAGAAAAAGCTTTAATTTCAATTACGTCTCTTATTTTTAAACATGTTATGAATATATTGCTTTGCTTTGTTTTTCCATTTTTTTTTTCAGCACTACACTGAAACTAAGGGGTTTTTGGACTGATTTGAGACTTGTCAAGTAGATGAATTGTAATTTATTGTATGAATTGTAATCTTCATAGAATGAGGAGGGTAACTTACCAGAACAAATACAGAACAGTTCAAAACAGCTTTTAATACGATTTCAATAAATACTTTTTGAAATTCTAATTCATTATCATAATAGGGTTAAAACTCATTGTTTTCTGAGCTGCCAAGTTTGATTGTAGTAAAATATCCTCTTTTGAGACCTAATTCAAAAATTGATTTGAAACATTTGAATTGCAGCATGAGTAGCCCTGTGTAATTAATGGAGAGTAAGCATAACAGAGCTTAGCTTAACTGAAACTTTGTAATTCTGTGCTCTTCTTTCAAGAAGTTCACTCTGGATTGAGAGATGCAGAGCACCATAATTTGAACACTTAGAACTTCCATAGCATTTCAAGACAAGATTACAAGTACTTTTATGAGCACTAGTGAGAACACCCCGCAATCTTCTACTGACACTTTACCCATAGGAATATTGGACTGTAAAATTCTTAAATAGATTGCACAATGTCATACAAGAGTTTGAACAACAGAACTAGAAGTAAAATACAGTTCTTCCAGGATTCTAGCTCCGTGCAGATGTTATTGCTCACGTTGCTATCAGAAAGGCGTGCAAGCTTGTGAAGATTGTGTTGTTATAACTGGATCAATTAATAACTCCTGAAAATCCTTTATGAATCTGAGAAAGAAAGGCAGTTACTACTGTGGAAATAGCACTATAGAACTAAGTTGCTTTCCTGAGCTGCATTTATTTCTGTTGTAAGAGGTTCTACCGTTTGATGAATAGGTTTCTAAACTGGAATGGAGTACACAGACTGTTTTTAGGCCACCTCTGTGTACAGTGGGACATGCTAAATTCCTGAATGTATTACATATTGGTACCCTGAAGGGAAATGAGCACATATTCACCTTGCTCCTTCAAGATGATGCTTCCTGCATTTTCTTATTCCTTTCCTTTCTACTGCTTGATTCCAGTCCAAAAATCTTGCTATCTAGGCTCCAGATCTATGAAACTTCTGCCATTTACGCTTTACTCCCTAGGTATCTTTGTCCTCTGTATCAACTGATACTGTCAACACAGTCTAATGTTTTTCTTTGCTTTAGCTCCGAAACTCAGTCTTTCTTCTGTCTCTCCCACAGATTTCTTGTTCCCAGTAGACACTAGTCCCACCTTGTCTTCCTTAACCTCTTCTTATTCAGTCACGATTTCTTTTCATTCCATCTTTTTGCTGTCACTGGTCCTCAGTGGTTGTCATTTTGCCTGGGAGTTCCCCAACCTCATCTTAATACTCAGATCTGGCTCCCACTGTCTTGTACTTGGATCAGATTTCCAGACACAGAAAGTCACTGAGCCACTTTTTCAAGAGAGACTTTTTATTCTACTCTAGATTTAAGCGTCTTGTCTCAGAGGTGTCCTGGCCTGTGGCAGTTCAGTTCAGAATCTTAGATAACCTTCAGATAACTTTTTGTTATCTTCAGTGTTTTAAATAACTTTCGCAAAATCATAGCATTGTTTGAGTTGGAAGGGACCCTAAAAGGTCACTTAGTCCAATTCCCTTGCAGTGAGCAGGGGCACCTATGACTACATCAGGTTTCTCAGTGCAACATCCAGCCTGACCATGAATGTTTTCCAAGATGGGGCATCCACTACCTCTCTGGGCAACCCATTCCAGTGCCTCACTACCCTGACTGTGAAAAACTTCTTATATCCAATCTAAATCACCCTTCATTTAGTTTGAAATCATTTTCCCTTATCCTGTCTCTACAGACCCTGCTAAAGCGTCTGTCCCTTTTCTTCTCATAGCCCCCCTTTAGATATTGAAAGGCTGCTATCAGGTCTCCTGGAGCCTTCTTTTCTCCAGACTGAACAGCCCCAGTAGTCTCAGGCTGTCCTCATAGGAGAGGTGTTCCATCCCTTGGATCATTTCTGTGGTCCTCTGTAGGCTGTACAACATAAAAGAACTTGTCTTATAGCCTACATAGATGAGCTGTGCCAAGAATCTGTTACAGTGATTTGCATTGCTGCCATTAATGATCATATGCTATTCCAAATAACTTCATTGAAGAAAAACAGATTGATCTGTTATAGATGACAGACCCATACTTACGGCATTACTTTCTTCAGTACAGCTTAACTGAGAATGGGAGAGTTTCATTGGTTTTACTGAAAAAATCTTTATAATGAGTGGTTAGGACATAGCTTACTTGATGTTTATCACAATGCTCTAGAGCAGTGGCATGATTATGGCCAAGGTTTGTGTGCTTTTCAACTGCAGCTGTTAATTGTGGTTGTTTTTCTGCTAGGAGATTGTTAAGATCAGTGGAACAGTGACACTCAGTTGAGAAGTGGAAACTGGGCTGGGATAAAATAGGGATACGTTGTATACTGTCCGTATAAAGCCAAAAGTAATCAAGGTATAAAGCTTCAAAAACAGTAAATTAGGAGCAGCAAAGTGCTCAGAATATGCCATGAAAGTGAACTCTGTAACAAATACAGGCTCAAGTTCTGCAGACCTTATTCATGCAAGAAATCCCACTGCAGTTGGTCCCTCTGAATCTCAGAGATCAAGTAAAGTAAAAAGCAACAGGGCTCGTTGCACATTTTGATATATTTATTCAATTACTATTTTTAAGTGAAGCTTCCATATAGAAGAAGAGACGTAAGTAAAAACAGATGTTGAAAAAGTGCTACAAGCAATCTCTGAGAAAACCCAACCCCCAGCCTAATCCCAGCTTTTGCACTTTCCCACAGTTCAGAAGGCAACAAGCCTCATGGGCAGAGTGCTGCCTGTGATCTTTTATGCTTTCCAGTATGTACATGATTTATATGGAGCAATTTTCTCTCTGTTCTGGTTGTGGCGTAAGGAAACATTTACATCTGGAGTGGTCAACAGAATAACTACTTTTGTAAAAGCTCTGAGAGGATTTTTAGTGGTAATTCCATTCTGCTGCTGGAAGGAAGAAGCTTCCTTTTTTCCCTTATCAAATCAAATACACTTTTCTTCCTTACCTACAAGACTCAGAACCCACTTTGTACTACTTTTTTTTCACCATTCTTTTTCCTGGTGCTTTGAGTGCACAGCTGTCATAGCTATCTCACAATTTTTTGCCTAGCCCTTTTGATGCTAACACTCAGGTTATTAGATTCCATAGGCTAGATGATGTTCTTCTCTTAAACTGTGCACTTTCTTTCCATTGTAGTGCAGTAGAACTGACGTTGTCAAGTCCTTCTCAGTAGCTTTCTTCTCTACCATTTGCATTTCTGGGTTCTTTATTGAGATTCTAAACCTTTTTGATGGCACATATTTTGATTTCATGTTTTTCTCTGTACTGATATTTATGTATGCAGTCCAACATTTGTTTTAATAACTTTTAACCATCACAGTAATGTATCTGTTATTTGTGTACTCATTCATAAACTGTGCATAGTCAATGTGTTTTGCTAATAGTATCGCATACTTATCTCTCTGTTCATAAAAGTTGACCTTTTTATGGCATGTTGTCCTTCATAAGGAGTTACTAGCCAGATGTGCTGCAAGTAAATTAGTAGATCTTAGTGTATTCTGGACTCTTGAATTTTATTTAGTGAAAGGCCATAAATAGTTGCTTCTGATAATATGATTAAATATATGTAGGCCACTGATGAGGCCATTGCCTCATGTGGACTCCAGAACCTCAGGATTCTTTCTGCCCCACTGTGTGCCTGGAGACCTGGAGGTCTCTTCGTCTCAGCCTGAAAGGTGAGGTACTTCTCCTTTGCAGCTTCAACCGGTAGTGAGTTTCACTCTAATCCAGTAACATGCTCAGTGACAAGGGCACAGGACACAGGATGCTTAAGCAGCCTCCTGCACCAAATGCCACAGAGGGCTCTGCCTTCAGCAGCACTCACATACCGCACTATCAGCACTTGCATGAAGCATAAGCAAAGGCAGTTAAGGCTTTTCTTATTATTATTCTGGTCAGAACTGATGTTGGCTGGTGATATTTTCAGTGATATTTAGTGTACCCTAACTCTCCAGGTCTAAGAATGTGTATGGCTATAGATTCCTGAGATGCCAGTACGGGCCCTCTGCCCATCTAATATCTTTACATAGATCCCGAGCTCTGCTCTGTGGATCTTCTGGCTCATCTGGTAGCCCAGCTTGGTGCTCTCTAGTGAGGGTGCATACACTCATGTGCGCCTCTCTGCTGAATCCCTGAACTACCAGCACGGAGTTTCTACCCATTTAATATTCCTGGCTGGACTGTGGACCTCCTGCTTAGTAGTCTGTGTCTGTTTATTTTGTTTATGACTTTAACTGTTATTTGTGGCTCTCCATGAACTGAAAAGGTCCTTGATCTGATAATTCTAATGAAGCAGATGTTCTCATGTTCTAAATATCCTTATGAATATGGGTGGGGCTAGCCAAATTCCTCTCAATGGGATTGTTATTGTTTTTTCAGCTGGAAATTAGCACCTTGTCTCACCTTGAGTTGAAATATGATCTGAAAATGAAAGCTTCAGGAAATAATTTTTTTATCTCTTCTGGGCAGTTAAGGTGGAATGATATCTATGAAATATGTTTTGTTATTGAATTTCTTATCAAACTGGTACGTTTAGCTGTCCAGTAGAGAAAGTAGTGACTGGCAATTGATAAGATTTCGCAACAGGAATATAGTGAAATCCTATGCATCTCTCTGAATTTCTAAGCTAGTTTTCTATGTGAAAGGCAAAAGTATTAACACAGTGCTTCTTTTGGAAAGCTAATGCTATGCTAAGAAATTGGCAGCCGGCCTGCAGGCTCTTTTTGATCCACTGCGCACTTCCTAGAAAACCTTGCCAGGTATCCTTTCAAGTGGTCTGTGGTAGCTTTGATGTCCTGAGAACATGGCCACAATCTGGGGCAGCTGTGTCCCTGAAAAAGGAAAGGGAAAGCAGAGGGAACTATTATTCAGAGCTGGCTACATGGGCAGTCTAGCTGTGATGGTCCAAATTCTGCAGCCCCAAGGAGACCAGTGCAAGATTTAGAAGTTGCTGATGCTGATTTGGTGGCAACTCTCCAGGGTCTGTGTTATAAGCAGGATACTCACCACTGTGCATGTGGCATGAACAGAAAAGAAAGCATTTTAGAAATTTGTGGCCTCACTTCCTGACCACATGGGTCAGATAGAAGTATTCCTTGGGCAAGGTATGGCTCGCTGTCTCTGGGTTAGACTTTGCTTTGTTTTTGACCTGTAATTATCTTGTCTGATGCTGCTGTTGATGTTACTGCTTCAAGGAGCCTTGATCATTATATTCTTTTAGATTTATACGGAGGACTGCAGAAGGTTTGGGGATAAAATAGGGATCTCCATTTCAAGCACAAAATAAGAGTTGACAGGCAGGGAAGTGCAACTAAACGCTACTTGGTGTCAGCACTGTGCTCAGTATATCAGTTTTTGGAGGATCAGCTAACAGGCAAACGCTGGACACTTAACCTTGTGTCTGATAGATTAGAAAGACAAATACTATGAAGCTCGTTGTTCACACAATATTACTGGAACATCTACAAGAAATGCAGAATGTTTCTAGGGAGACATATTATTCATGGATTGTTCTGTCTCTATTGATCTTTCCAGGTGTTCCAGGACCTTGGCACTTCTGTGCTGTCGGGTGCATTTAGAGGATACAACATCTGCCTTTTTGCATATGGACAAACAGGTTCAGGAAAAACTTACACAATGATGGGAACACCTGTGAGTTATAGCATTCATTTTACGCTTGGGGTTGAGGGTGGGATGCCCTCAGAAATATTGCTTTATTTTTGAACTGTGATGTGTGCTGGTTGTGCAGGATGCTTATGTATGTTGTTCTTGTTATTATTATATATAAAATGAGAGGCAAGTCTTTACAATTAGGTAAATAACAGCATCAGCTAAAAAAAAAATTCTAGAAGATGTGATGTAGTTGAAATATTTCTTTAAGATATCCCTCATCTCGCCATGTGTGAAACCTGTTGCCAGGATAGGAGGCAAGGTGTCTATAATCTAGATAAAATTTATAGGAATACTTTTATAACAGTCTTCATTCACTACTTAAGATATGTTATTTAGCAGAAGTTGACCTGTAGACTTTGACCTGTAGAAACTAATATTTTCTTTGTTTCAAGTTTTGAAATGAATTTTAATGGTGTTTGTAGAAACTGTTGTATTTTAAGATACCCGGATATCTTAAAATATCAGGAACCACTCTGTTTTAGTCTTCGTTGTCAGTGCAGCGCAATCAGTTGAGAAATTCCTCGGTTTGGCTGTAACACAAGGCAATTTTTTTTTCCTATCTGTAAATGTTCTTGGCTGTTGGTGAAATATGAGTTGCCTATTGATGAGAGGGGACACTATTTACTATCCCCATGCTAATTCAGACATCAGCAGTTGGACTTTGTCAAATCATAACTTGCTTCTCTATTTGTTTTTTTTTTTAATCAAATTTAACACTATGAAAGCCTAAAGAATTATTAGAGTTACTGAGAGATAAACTAGGTCATCTGCATTATTACATTATTTTGAAAAATGTTATTGTTTTGAAAATATTTTAGCAATTCAGAATAGCCAACTCTTGAAATTATCACTTCTTTCTGAAGAAAATTCTAGGTAGTTATCTTTTTAACAGATTCTCGGTTTATAAGGTGATTTGTTTCTTCAGTGAATTCTTTCTTTCCTATAGTAATGTCTATTCATTGTGGAGCAGTGATCATAACTAGGAAGAATGAAATGTTTGGTCTAACCAGAACTTATGTCCATTTACTCGAGAAATCTGGACTTTTTCTCTCTCCTCGACCCTTTTCAAATGTTCCTTTTAAAAGCCTTCTGTGCTAGGATGGTGAGGCGCTGGAACAGACTGCCCAGATAAGCTGTGGATGCCCTCTCCCTGGAGGTGTTTGAGGCCAGGCTCTGGGCAGCCTCATCTTGGTGCCTGATTTACTGGCCAGTAACCCTACCCATCTCAGGGGACTGGAACAAGATGATCTTTGAAGTCCCTTCCAACCCAAGCAACTCTATGATTCTATTCAGTAAAGGGATTCACCTAAGTCTGAGAGTCTTTCTCTGGGTGTGTTAGCAGTGTAATCGTTGAAGCATGAGCAATCGTGTCAAAACACCAGTTTGCTACTCAAAAATATAGCATTATTTTGGTGCTGTCTAGTATGTTTGGGCTAATTTTAAACTCTGTAGTTTGGGTTATTTTAGCAGCCTATGTCCTGTTTTCTTTGGAAGATCAGATTTATAACTCTAGAACACAAAGTTCTGTGATTCTGTAGCAAAAAGAAATAAAATAAGGACAAATAAAATATGACTACCCAGTCAAACTAGACTAAGTTATCCTGCCTTTATGCTGCAACACCTCTGACAAAGGCATGCCCAGTGTGTTCACATTGAACAACTCTTGGATTTAACCCAGGAACTCTCTAAATTTCTCAATGATGCTGCTTAAGTTGCTCTAAAATGACTTTTGTTGTGAGTAAGATTTTCACCAAAGCTGAGACAGTTGACATTGTACAGCATACTAATTCCTGCAGTGTTTCGTGCTCAAGGTGCTTCAGCTGGAATAGTAGAGCCCTGCCATGTTGTTCTGAATGACAATCCAGAGTGATCTGTGTTGTAATCTGTCATGCAGTCATTGCTTCAGTGTTGTGCCATAATTCTGTCCTTTTCTTATAATTTAACTCGTATTTAAATAAGAGTTTTGAATGAGTAATAGCAAGTATATTGTTTAATTATTTTTTTTTTTGTTATTATTTGAAGGCATCCATTGGGCTGACACCTCGTATATGTGAGGTACTTATTTTTATTAATTTCACTTGCATTTGATTAAGCTGCTAGATTTTCTTGATGTATTTAAAATTTACATAGACTGGTTTGTGCAGGGCCTCTTTTCAAGGAAAGATGATTACTCAGACCAGACAGCATCTTGCAGAGTAAAAGTCAGGTAAGTGCGTCACTCTTTTTGGCGATCCTATGGATGCTTTCAAAAAATATATTGTTATAGTCTAACAAATCAAAGTCTGGTTTGTTGTTTTTGTACATATTTTCTCAGATAATAATCCTTTGGGCCAAGAGGGAGAATGTAGAAGATGGATGAGAAAGCATTGTTGTTAGTTTTCCAACTTAGTATAGATCTCTGCATACTATCCATTCAGTTTATAGACAGCTGAAGTTGAACTGCATGAAGAATTTACTTACTGTTTGTGTAACTTAAATTTGAGTCATAATTCTCCATTCCTTTCTTATTCTGAGGTCTCCTTCTCTTAATGAAGTACTGTGTTTGGCAACCTGGGGACCTGAACTTACTTGTTTTAAAAATGTAGATTTTATTAATTTTTAAATATAATAATGGATACCTCTTGCTCCTTGGAAGTTTGCAGCTGTAAGTTCTTTCTACATGTACTTTGTATCTCAGTAACAGAGATAGTGAAGTAATTAACTTTCTCTTGAATGATCAGTGCAACATTCAGGTACTTACAGTGTCTAAATAAATGCTTTCTGTTTTTTTTTTTTTTTTCAATTGTGTGCACTGAACATTACATTTTTTGCAGTTTTCTGGAAATCTATAATGAGCGTGTCCGAGATTTGTTAAAACAGTCAGACCACAAGAAGCCTTACACTCTCAGAGTCAGAGAACACCCTGAAACAGGACCGTACGTACAAGGTGAGCAATCAGAATTTCAAGTAAATTTCAAGTAAATGTGGATCAGGTCTTCAAGTATCTTTGCATATGTTCTTGACCTGATCCTAATTGCTTCCGCTCTTCAGCAGTTACTCTGTTCAAATATTTTGCTGCTAGTATGAACATATATGTGTTATACTGGAGGCTTTGGCTCTGTTATCTCAATGTCTGCACATCCTGCACAGTTCTGTTTGCCTTTCCAGGTGCAGATAAGCCACAGTATTGTGCCTTCTTGTTTTCTTTTGTTTCGAATTGAATTTAATCAAGAGATCCACCAACATCAGCTTTAAATATATTCTACAGACCAGCCTAAGATCCCCTGTATTTCAGTGCTTGGCGTCAGTATATTTGGAAAATAATAACAATTGTAAAGTAGATAAACTTTGCTGTTTAAAATACCAGATTGCATCTTGAGAAGCAATTAAAAATCTGTATTACCCAAGTGAGAATGCAGTCTGATTATTGCCCTTTTTTACACTCAGAAGGCACAGGATAGATAACGTAGATCCAGTTGTGCGATTAACATTGCGCACTTTTTAATTTACTTTTTAATAAATAAGTCCCTCCGTTTTGTGTTTTCTTGTAAGTCATAGCTTTCAAATCAGGTTACAGAAGATGGACAAAAACAAGAATAATTTACTTCTTTCAATTTCAAGTGTCTATCTTCTCTTATCTTCTCTCTCGTCATTTCTGTATTTTTGATTCATTTCCACTTTTGATTACTATCTTCACTTCAGGGTCTTGCTTAGCTTTAGGTAGGAATTTGGCCATTGTTTCCTTGTAAATTGATTAGCACCTGCTGTAAAATTTGCCTGCTACACTGCAGTTTATCTGACCAATGACTGACAAAAAGCCTGCCCCATAAAACCCAGTGCAAAATCATACAGAGTAAATTTACTACACCAATCAGAAGGAATAGCCTTTTCTGATCTGGTACAAGTTTAAGAAATTGACGAGTTTGTTTAGAAAGTAAACATACATATTTCCATTTCCAAGTGCCTTGTCTGTCAGCTGTGCAGAATTCCAAACGATTACAATGGTATTACTGACTCTGCAAGTGCTTGACTGGTTACCTGAGAGATGTGCCTTTAATATGAAAAGTGTATATCACACAGAACTTTATTGGCTTTATCACCTCTTACCTACGTGTTCTGCCTTTTAAACACGGAGTTCTTGTTTCTATTTCTTTTGTAAATTCATCCTTACTGGTTCAGTTTTCTTCCTCTGTTTTTCTTTATCACAAGATTATGTATCAGATTTTTATCTTCAATTCAGAAATTAAGATGTGATGTGACAACAGATATGGTGTCTTGTCTAAGTGAATCATTGATTGAATTGAATTTGAATTTCACAGTTCTGATTTCCTGGCCACCTGCAGTATCAGTAACAGTGCATCTAACAACTGATAGTCGTTACTTATTCTTTCTCTGAAAGTTTGAAATAAGCACTTGGGAGGCATTTAACTTGCATGGTCCTAAATAAAAGGAACTATCTGACATTGTGGTCATTTCAGCTGTGCTTTCCCAGCACATCAGCACCCTGTTTAAGGAGAGCTGGAAAGTAGATGAATTGATGTTCTCATTAGTATGGCAAGCTTATCATTCTTTGAAAAGCAGATTCATAGACGTTTGGCCTTTTTTGAGTTCTTTCCAAAGTTCTTTTTCTACCTGCTTGTTATCGGAGAACTTTATTGTTGATGGAGTACAGATACTAATTATTTTCTTTTAGCAGCTGCTCTTTCACCACACGAGAAAAGGTCTTTAAACTACTTCCTTCCTTGGCAATTTCCATCCCTTTTCTCAGGACTATATCTCCAGTGATTCCTTGGCTACTTATAATGGAGTTTCCTTGTTTCAAAAGTAAATGAAGTTATAGCTTCTGCCAATGGGCTGGCTTGCCTTTTGTCACTATTCTGTCTTCATCTGGAATTTTCCAGGCCAAGTCTGTCACTTCTATTCCAGTTCTGATTTTTAATTTAAATTTACTCCTTTTGAATAAGTATTTACTACTTAGGCACAGCTAAAATTTTTAAAGTAAGACAGTTTTTGTTACAGTTCTGAGATATCCCAGAAGACTATTCTTTTGATTAGATTTTGTAATTTTGTAATATAAGAGAAGTGTAATGGAAAAAGGTTAACTTAGGTAATATTTGCAAGTTTTGGTGCCACTAATACGTCCAACACAAATGCTTTAGTTTAAGAGATTCTCTGTCAGTGTTCTGTATCCTGTGACAGTCTCCAAAAACCTTAGTTTTTCATGTGCATGAAAAATGAAATGATTTCTCTGTTGAAAGCATCATGGGGTGCTTTTACATGCCCCTGTGAGAGCACATGAACGGAATTAGTTTCAGGTGAATGAGTCGTAGGGCATAAGTTCTTTCTTTTTCATATATTTCTGAGCGTATGTGTATATATGTTAACACAAATAAATATGTACATTTTACACAATTAATAGCTGTAAGAGTTTAGTTTACTTGAGACAACCTTTGCATCTTTTGAGGAGAGGGACTAAGGAAGATCTGGCTATGTCACTCTTTTCGGAACTGCACTCATTAGCTCACATTGCAAATAACAATTGGTGAGGAAGTCCAAAAGTATTTCGCATGGAGGTGAAGAGTACAGTCAGCATGATTTTAATAACATCAAAACCAAGAAAATGAAGTGGTTCAATACGTTAATACAAAATGACCTTGTCAACTGCAGTAATATATTGCTGCAATCAACAATTGCTGCTCTCTGTAATGAGTGACATCTACATGCTGAAACCTATTGCTGTTTTATTTATAGTTTCTCAGTGCAGAACAAGAATGCAAAAATATTGTATCCAGGAATTAGATGGCTGAGATCAGAATTATAAGCAGACTTTCAATTATTTCCTTTAGATCCAAAGTGTTAAGGACTAGCATCTGTATTTGCATTAGACTTCTTGCAAGTTAACAGCAATTTTAAGGCTTGCAGGTGCTCTCCAGCATTCTGCTAGGATGTCAACTGTGTGGCTGATATCGATATGCAGAGTACAGCTAGCACTTCTATGAAGAACAGACAGAGAATAAAATCGGAATTTAACCTCTTTAAGGATGCCTAGTTGCTTTGATACTTGCATTGCTCCAGGCAATAAATTTTCCATTTCAAGACCAGTCAGGAAGTCCCAACTCTGAACACTAAGTATTTTGAATAGTTTCCAGCCCATCATTTTTCCACGTAAAGGCTGTGAGATTGTAGCCTTTAAAATGCTAAAAGTGTTTCAGTGCTTTGGATTGGAATCGTTTCAAACTTCTCCCTCACAGATGGTTGCACTGTTAAGGAATTGGCCTCTCTTGAATCAGGAAATGATGCAATCTATTTTGTTACTCTGAGACAGATTTCTGGGGGTGATTCTGTCTTACCCTTAGGCAGATTTCGAGATGACCAAGAGTTTTTGAGCTTTCTATTGGACTTCAAAATGATCTCTCCTTCTACCAGCCAAAAGAACACTTTGTCATCTCAAGCAATGTTTACAACATTCAGTTTACCATACCAGAAACAAAACTAGAACTCTGTGCTAGATTCACTGTTCCACTGCTTATGGAAATGTTAGGTAGGCAACAGTTTTCTCCATGCCTCCTCTATATAACCTCCATTATATTGTATTTTATTCAGTACCCTGAAAAATGATATGGGAAAACATTGAATTAATTTCCATCTTCTGAGTTTTGATGATCCTATCGCTTTTGGAGAAATAACAGTCTTCTTTCTCAAATGGAAAATGTGATGACTTCAGGAATTACTGTATTGGAAAGCAACTTTAGAAAGCTGAAGAAAAGCTTTTTCTTTGAAAACTATCCTATGCCTAATGTGTGCAAGTATGAGAGGGGTTTTTCTTAGGTTTTTTTTCTTTGTGTATCATTAAGGAATTAAAATAAATCCTGTATTTGGCTTAGATTTTTCTTTCATTTAAATCTAAGTAAGCTGTTACCACATAAGGATAGGCTCTCTCTAATAATGTCAGAGGTGTTCCATTTCAGTCTTGCTGAATGTTGTGTTCATTTGACTTTAAGTGTAGCAGTATATAAATTATTTGGGCCAAGTAAATAACATTTTTAAGTACTTGCCTTCAATCCACGCTTCTGTAGTCTGAAATAAAGCAAAACAAACCTGAATCAGTGCATATAGTAGTTAGTATGAAGGGGAAAAAAAACGTTGTCCTGAACTGCATGATGAGGAATGACTTGCTTAAAAAATTAGGTGATTTTCATTAGGAGCCACTGCAGTACAAATGATAACTAATCATCACCATAAAATGCAAATGAGGCATATTAAACAGGATTTATGTGAAATGCAAGTCAGTTGAAATTAATTTTGTGCATCTGCATATTGTATGGTACTGGCAATGCCACTACAGCATAGCAATGTGCTGCCCTCCACTGGGATTATGTTAGTCGCAATGACTGCTCTGATACAGTAGGCTCTGCAATGCAGTATTTTGTTTGTTTTCCATGTGTTATTTTCCCCTTAAAAATAAAATTAAAGAGGATATTGAAAGTAGAAAGTATAAAAAGACCAAGTGTTTTGTATTTGCATACCCTCTAGAAAGAACAGTGTGAAGACTCCTCAGCATTCCAGGTTCTAACCTAGTTAAATAAATGGTAAATATTCACAGTGATTGGTTCCCAATTCTGTTAAGTCGTATGTGCAGAGCCGTTATTCAGAGGCAGTGGACAAAATCTCCTTTACAAGGTGTGTGTAATAGCAATGACATAGCTGAAAATTCCTTATGAAGATGTAGTTATGCCTTTTTTAAAATACCAGTATTTCTCAAATACATTTGAAAAGATCTGTACTTTTAATGTTCAAGGCATTTTTTATACTGATATTGTTCTGCCTGACAGATGCAACTTTTTTTTTAATGAAAAAGTTACTGTAGTTGAGAGACTATTTATAGAGAACTGGCTGGCATCCCAGCAGAATATCCTTATCCTGGCATTAGGTAAATTGTTATTACGACTCCTGAGTAGGTAATAAAATGAACTGACTGAAACTCCTGAGAAAAAATATGCATTTAACTCTTTTTAAATCTCTGACAGGATTATCTCAACATCTAGTTACGGACTACAAGCAAGTTGTAGATCTTCTAGAAGAGGGAATAGCTAAAAGGTATTTTCTAAAAGAAACCAGTTCCATCTTTACCTAACGCCTCTTTCACTGTGCATTGATTTCATTGACGTTTGTTTTGCACGTGGTGTTGCCAGTGCTTTGTCTGTAATGTCAGATTTTTTGATGCTGCATGCCCACAGTAACAGTTACAAGGACTCATGAAGGTGTTGTTTAACATAAAACTTACCCACAAAATTCCACCAGCTGTCTGGAATGAAAAATGTATGCCAGGAAAATGTTTTGTTGTAAACAGGCTTTATTTCTTCTCTATTTGCTCATGACACTTTAAACTGTGTAGCTTTCAACTTACTTGTCAGTATAACTTCATGATTTATAATTGCTGAAAAGATAGTGTATTTTTATATTTGTTTTATAATTATCTATTATAATTTGGAATTTGGCCATTACTAGTCAAGCAGTTTTTTTATTTTTTACCTTTTACTTTTCTCCAGGCAGTTTTGGTCATCAGTACATCTGCTGTTAAATTGATCGACAGGGTATAATTTGAATATATCCTCCAAACATAATATTACCTCTTATCATAAGAGGAGATAAAATATTAGAGTCTCAGTGATGCCATGGTACATCCAAAAACTAATTTATATTAGAACAAAAACATGGAATATAAGTATGAATTCCGTTGTAGTGATCAATAGTTGTAACTCTGTGATAAGATGAGAGTTTTTCAGAATAGCAACAAAATTCCAATCTGCGTACTAACTGGGTCTGTCCTACAGTGGTCTCATTGCAGAGGAATTAGGAGCTGCAGGAAAAAAAAAGTCACAAGTTCAAAATTTTGTATAAATCTATGTGATAATGAATTTTAAACTTCCTTGCATGAAACTGGGCGACTACTGTTTTGGGGTAACTTTTCAAAAATGTTTTTGGATTTATTTTATTTACCTACACTTTCTATTTTTATGAAATGTTCTTTGGAGTATTCATTAGCACATTAAAATGCAACCAAGATAATTTGAAACATCTGCAGTGTGAGATGTGCTCCCACATCAATATCTGCAAGACCTTAGAGAGACAGAGGAGTGGAGAACATTACAATTGCCTCCCGGCCAGAGGCAGGAGAGAAGTAGATGGGGCATGATGGCCTGCCCATGTGTAAAGAAAAGATCAGAGGGGAAGCTGCCATTGAACATGGTTGGTGCCTTTCCTGGGATAGAGCTGAGCTAACAACAAACAAAGTTGGAAGACATTTTTTATACCAGCTGGTTTTATGAGACCATTGCCAGCCCAAATCTGGTTGCACCAATCCATTCTAAAAATACACAAAATGTGGTTTTTCAACATGCCATTGTTATTTTTGTGTAACTCTCACAGCTTTTTTTTTCTCTTGACACTTTGCCAAACTTAGTTTCAAATGCTTAAGAATAAAATGTTAAGAATGCCATGATGAAATAGAATATGTGGAAAAAATTAATATGTACATTCTCCCATGAAAATGCTGACATGATTGTGAATAGTTGAGGTGAGAACTTTCCCTCCAGTTACCCTGTATATTGTGGGAGGTGAAAAGCTAGCACTAATGTTTTCTCCTCCAAATCCTGGGGCACTTTCACTTTTGCTTTATAAACTATATATTATATATAATATACTATTATATACTATAACTGTTCCCCTGTATTCTCTGCCCTTTGTAGGGTTGTTTGCTGTTGTCCGCCCTTTATCTCATTGTTTGTCTTGGTCCTCCAAGATCTGGAGATTAGATCACCTTCTCCTGCTTCCTTAGTTAAAGCTGATTTAAAATTATGATGCAGTAGACTGCTTGTAGGTTTTGGCAGTGCCAGGTCACGTGGCTATGGAGTTGCAGAAAGTAGGAAACAATAGATAGTGGAGTCCTGGTTTTGGCCTCTTGTGGGGCTCACAGCTGCTGCTCACATACAGCTGCTGTTCTCATACAGCTGCCACTCTGCTCCCTATCACAGCATTTTTTGTCAGTATTCTGGTAGCTGGGCTCATAACAAACATACAGTCTTAAAGTCCTTGTCTCCAGTAATCAAATAACCTCATTGTCTATGATAAATGCAAACCTTGACATCTGACTACAAGAGTGACAAAGGAAAGTACCTGTCACCTGGCTTCAGTCCTAGGCAAAAATATGTTTTCTTTGAATTTGTCACAACAAAACAATAGCAAAGAAAGGAGTATTTCCAAGAGTTTGTTACAGTGACCTCCTGCAGCTGGTACCCATTAGTCAGAATCCATGGGTCAGAAGGCTGGAGCTGGGGAGTGGCCTGTCCATGTGGGAAAGGGAAGGAAGTGCTACTCGAGTGAATTAACAGCATTCATTTGAATACTGCTAAGCTGGATAATCTCATCGCCCTCCTCTAATGGCGTGAAGGTACTTGCAACAGCCTTGTAACAGAAGGAGTTCATGAAAGTGGTGTTAGAATCTTTTTGGACCCTTTATGAAGGGCCAAGAAATAAAAATGGGAACAACATTATATAAAAGGTACTGGACTGGTACATTCAGTGCTGTCTGGAATGAGCTGTATGATGCTATCACTGGCTGTACTCCTTTGCTGTGTCTTACCCTTGTGCAGGCTTTTAAACCTGTACTGTAGGACTGTTTTGGGATATTTCTTCAGAGTTCTGTTGTGTGCAAACCACCCTTAGCTTCACAGTTGGTTTAGATCCAGCTATGTCCTCTGCTAAACTTTGTGTGATCAGATCAAAGAATGCAGCATGCTGCATTCTCAAACATTTATGTTCCTTCTTCTGCATCATTTTTTTCTCTATTTATGTGTACTTTCTCTGAATACAGGGAAATAAGCCTTTTGTAATAGAATGGTTTGTTCTTCTTTTTTTTTTCTAGAATTACAGCAGCAACACATATTCACAATGCCAGCAGCAGATCCCATGCAATCTTCACCATCCACTACACTCAGGTTAGCTATAAATAATCCAACTTCCTTTTCACTCTCAAAAAGCATTGTTTGATGTGTTGTGCATTGTTTAGTTGCCACTGTTTTGTGATGTTTTTACTGATCTCGGTGGAAACTGTTACTTATTTCCTTTGGATCACACTGCAGATGTGTTACACTTCCTACACCACCTGACACACTGTGCTGAGTGTTTGCTGAAGTATTCTTGTTCTTTTATACAAGCTTGTAGTTAGCAGTGCTGCTGTAGACTTGCTGTGAAAAGAACAGTTTAAAGCTTTAACCACTCCTTTGAAATGCAGTATTCCATGTAAGATGCTGTAAAAATTGTTTTCTTATGTCACACTCATTTAAGATCCTTAATTGAAGTATATCATTAATTTAACACCAAAATTTTCTATCTGTCCAGCATTTCAGATGTGCTCATCTCTTTAGCACTTGGCATCCATTCCTCTCAAAGACAATGCACTCTTTCTCTGGAGGAATTATATCCTTTCCTGGCAGGGAAGTCTTTCAGTGATCCAAAAGACCTTTTCTATCTCACATGTCTAACATCCTGTAATCACAGAACATTTGGGGATATTTTTCATTAGTTTCACAAAAGACCTTTGGAATACATCAGTAGAAAGTAACTGTGCAAGGTCTACAAGAAACGCTTTCACAGTTGCTAGGCAGTGAAGTTTTTTTTCAAGAGGAAATCCACATATGATGGCAGTTCTCTGTCAGCTGAGGAAGATGCTGAGTTAATGGTTTGAACACAGTGAGTGAGTCAAGGTCACAAAGAACAACAGCAAGAATCAGAAGTGTGAATTAATTTCAGACAAGAGAATGCATCTATTTTATTGTCATTAATGAGTTAGGAGGAATAATCTTCCTTATCCACGTTATCCTTTTCAGGCTATATTGGAGAACAATCTACCCTCTGAAATTGCAAGCAAGATCAACTTAGTGGACCTTGCAGGCAGGTAATAATACACCAAATGCCAAAAAAATAATTTTATCTGGAGAGAGCGAAAGTACTACCTTAAAAATGTTAAAAGTTCAGTAAAGTGACAGTAAGTCCAAGTCTGTGTACAGTAACAAGGCACTAACAATCTCTGTCATCTATTCTGGTCTGAACACTGGACTTTATTGGGAAGGAATTGCCTGAGCAATACTCTGCTGTTGTAAACACTTAATGTTGAGTTCTGTTCAGGCTTTTATCCTTACTGAGTGAATTTTTCAGTATCTGTTAGTGGAATTAGAAATCTGAGCTTGAAAAGGGAGGGGTTGTGGAGAGGAATATATTCTTAATTGCTACCTAGCATGGGAGAATTGTCATATCTCACTGTCTGGGTAGATCTTTAGCAACAGCGTACGCTGCTGATTGTGCAGACTTTCTGAACCAGAGTGATATTTCATGGAAAGTGTTCAAAGCATGTGGTTTTTTTAATTGCACACCCGTCTGCTTCTGCTTTCTTGTAAGGAAAATGCACGATGCTTTATTATGGATAGTATGTTAATAATTAAACGCACTTATTTGGTTTGCATTGTCTTTATCATGCTTTTGTGTTTCAGTGAAAGAGCTGATCCCAGCTACTGCAAAGATCGAATTACAGAAGGTGCCAATATTAACAAGTCATTGGTCACTCTTGGAATTGTCATCTCCACTTTAGGTAAGCACAGCGATTCTTTATATTCAATGGTAGTGATAGAAGTATAATACACAGCTATATATGTGTTATATCTTTACAATAAAATCTGAACAGAACATCTGTGGGGCTTCATAAACTGTAATATTTAAGAAAATTAGCCGTGACAGAAGAAGATGAGCCATTTCCTGAGCACTTTTGCATTTCTCCTTCAGCACAAAATTCACAGATATTCAGCAGCTGCCAGAGCATAAATACCCTAACGAGTGAAGGGGAGAGCAGCCATGTGGATAACCCCTCCACGGGCAGTGTCAGTGGGAGCAGACGACCAGCATACATTCCATATCGTGACTCCATCCTCACCTGGCTTCTGAAGGACAGCCTGGGAGGCAACTCCAAGACCATTATGATTGCCAGTGAGTTTGATTTCTGTTAATTTTTACAATTCTGCACTGCATTACACCCCTAAAACATAACTCTGATGAGGTTAGTCAGCTGCATCACTTAGAATCTGACCCTGTAAAGATTTTTATAAATACTTAATAGGATACATAAGGAAATAGAAAGTTGGATTTTTATTTGAATTGTGCATGAAGTAAAGAATGAGAGTCTCTTGAATATCACAGCTTTGATTAAATACTCATTTGTAAGTCCAATCTTGTGCAGTCATTCTCTATGAGCTTGATGAATCCTTTAAGATATTATTGGATTTGTTTTCTAAAGAAGCAGAATTTAAAAACAAAAATGACGACAAAATAAGCTTTTTGAAAAAGTGTTTGGTTAAGCTGATTGTCTTTTACTTTTAAATAAACCACTGTTTGCTTTCTACTTGTTAGCTATTTCTCCTGCAAGCTCCAGCTACAATGAAACCATGAGTACATTAAGATATGCCTCAAATGCCAAAAATATTATTAACAAGCCCAAAGTGAATGAGGTGAGGCCCTGAGTTCTGTTTTTCATTCTTGTTCAGTTTAGTTGTGTATGTCTTTAAGTTTTCTTCAGTATATCTACTCTCTGAATTAAATTCATACCTGTTTTTCTCATGCTAACTGGAGCTAAATAGGTGACTGGTTATTACAGAAATCATTTATTTGATTCCCTGCAGCTTAAATAATTTAGAATATCACAGCTACTATATATTCTTCATATCTGTGCCTTCTATTTCCACCTTTATTCTCTTTGAATGACTATGACAATGCATGTTTACTCTATGTCTTTATCCTTAATATTGGTGGAGTTACAAAGATGGGATCCACCAACCCCTGAGCCTGTAGCGGAGCAATATTGTTGTGAGTTTGTCTGTGTTCATCTCTTTCTGGCTCTGCATCACTTTCTTTAGCTAGAATTTTTTAAGAATGGATTTCCTAGGATCTTTGTCTCGATGTTTCAGGATGCAAATGTAAAACTGATAAGAGAACTGCGAGAAGAAATTGATAGATTGAAAACTTTGCTGATGAGCTTTGAACTGGTACGTAGGAATGCTTCCCAATTGTAGCTTTAATGTGCTTTCAAAACCTTAGTTTCATCTAATCTCCATCGTTTTGTGATGATTACAAGACTAACAGCATTTTTGTCATTTCTCCTTTTTTTCTGACTTAATATTAATAATCCTTAAGTATAAGCAGCTGCATGATTATTTGGAAGGATTTTCTTGTAACCTTTCGTGGAGTTGGCTGGCTTTGTTATCCAGAAATACCCTGAAATTGAAGTATTTTTTTCTGTAGGGACAAAGCATGAAGGCAGTACAGAGTACTAATCACTGATGTAACTTCCTTGCAAGATTAATTACAATCCTCTTTCCCAAAAATGTAAACTAGAAAACCTCAATAGCAGTTTGGAGACTTCAGTCTGTCTGTGCACTCTGTCTCCTGAAAGAGGGTGTGAGTCTCTAAGTCATAACAATGCAGCTGGCATTCTTTGTGGTTTTGTCTTTGGAATAATAGTAGTATCTTGGCTTTCCATGTTACAGGGAGCCTATTTTCCTGAAAGACACTGGAACCACAGGAATTATGTACATAGAAATCCCTCTGTTAATGCTCTTCCACCTGCACTCCCCCAGAATTTGCATGCAATATTTACAGAGGAGTAGGCATCATTGAATGTCTGTATATTTTGTCCTTTTTCCTGAATTCACCTTGAAATCTGGAAAGAACATGCTTGCCAGTGGTGAATAAGGAAACCAACCCTTAGATCTCTGTGACTGTTGTTTGAACAGAGGAATTCCAGTCCTTGGAGTGATGACAGGGATGGAAATCTGACTGAACTGGTTCTTCAGAATGAGATGAAGGTGTGTATGAACCACCTGTAACCTTCTCCCATTCCAGAGGGCTGGGAGGGATAGCACTGCCATTGTTTTGAGGCAATGATGAAAATGTTTTTGCATTAATCCTTTCTTATTTGCTCTGAAAATGCAGGAAACAGTCCATCCTTATTGTGTATGTTGCATATTCTCTACCAATTAGTGGTGAAAGCCTCTTATGTCCTTCATGGGATGATGCTGTTCACTGCATATTACTAGGTCTGCACTATCTATTACTTATTTGAAAGCCATCTGAGTGTATCACAATAATTTATTATACAAATCTTTTGTCTTCCAATATTAAGATTAAACTCCTCCAATTTAATTAAAAGAAATTATTGTGCAGTCACCAAATTTCTACACAGATTTCTTCACCAGAGATGCAGAGAGATTTTGGAGTCTCTGGTTATAAGATTTGCTCAAGCTTGTCAGGACAGGCAAATTAAGTAGCTATCATGATCATATATCTTTCTGATATTTTGGAAATGAGTTTTCATTGGATTAATCTACTTCAATAGGTGACAGTAGTTCCAACACAGATTTTGTTGCCACAGAAATATTCTTCAGTTAAAACATTTATGAATGAGAAAAATTCAACTACTTAGTAAATTATTTCCTCTCCTATTCTCATCAAAGATTGAGCAACTGACCAAAGACTGGACAAGTAAGTGGATGGACAGGAAGGCAATCATGGAAGAATACAGTGTGGACATCAACAAAGAAAAAGCTGGAGTAACAATAGACTCCAATTTACCTCATCTAATGGCGATGGATGATGATATCCTCAGCACAGGAGTGGTGCTGTATCATCTCAGGGTGAGATATTGTCCGTTGTTTTGTTTTCCCTTTGAATTTAAAAACATATTTTATTTGCAAAATGTGTGGCTAAGGTGGCATTACAACAAAAGTTAGCAAAAAGTAGAGGCTACAATCCACAAAAAGAACAAATATTCTGATAAAATGAAAACAGCAGCAGAAAAGAACATATGAAAATGGAAGTGGAGGAGAATTCATATATGAAATAGCAACTTTACCTTTTATGAATGCATGCACAGATGATAATGTGTATGTAATATTGTGTGGTAAGTGAAGTAAAGTACCCAAATTAGGCATTAGTAGTTTGCCCACAAAGCAAGAAGATAGGTGTGCATCTCTGTAAATGTAAATGATAGTGCTTAAAGTATACCAGAATTACAGGTGTAACTGTAGTTTAAGTATGAAAGTAAACTTTGACAAGATCAATTTGACAATGTTGTCTATAGCTGTTGCTGTTTTCATGAAATAGATTCCACGTGTAGCTTGAATGCAAATTAATCATGATTCTGTTTGACTGGTTATTTTCTGGGGTCAGGTGGAAATCCTGTCTTCACAGAATCTCCTTTTCTGTATAGCTACTCTTTTAAGAGATTTTTTTTACCAGTAATTTTTCATAACATCACATCTATCTTCCTCTAGGTTGTGGCATAAGATGTGAGTGACTTGGTCAAATAGTTTCAGAGTTTTTCTTTTTAGTCAGGGCTAAACGTTAAGCTGGGCTTTAGTTTTTTGAAATTGTTTAAATGAACAGAAGTTATGAAAACATTGATGCTGTTTAACATTAAAATAAATGATGGAGAAACATATTCAGAGGCACACTTGTTAGCAAAAAATGCATTAGATATCGTTGTCTTGTGAAATTGATCTTGGTGTGTATCTGTCTGGTAATAAAAATAACTGAATACAGAGCTAGGAGCTGTGCCACTTGAAATAGTTTGTGGACACTGTATATTTTTCTTCTTAAAAAGCAGCAACAAATGTTTGAAACAGAAATCATACTACTCTTTATTATGTTGAAAAACAAACCCTATTATTGATTTTTCTCATGCCAGCACAAAAGAATTGTACCAGATTATAATGAAGGAACAAGTAATAACATCCAGTGCTGATCAACATGCTTAAGCTTTACTACTCCATCATTAACATTAAATGTTTATTCAAAGTAACTGCTATCACTTAAAAGTTTTTACATTATGTGCAGTTTGGAAACAGTAGATATTTTAACATAGTAATTTTAACAACATCTGAGATAATTTAAAGGTATTAATTTTAATAAATAAGCCTAGTTTGAAGGGTCATCTTCTGAGATCATTAGGCAGTCTCTGTCAGACTAACATCTTTGTTCCCTCTTTCTTTGCTTCTAGATGCTGCCTTTTCTTTTCTTTGTGCTTTGCATCTTTTAGACTGGTGTCTATTACCTTCATCTGAACAGCAAGAAGGTAAAACACTAGTGGGTTCCTTACATATAAGGACTTCAGTGTATAACAGAACTTTATTTTTTGCTTGTGAGAAATCATGGCATCAGTCTTCAGATCATGTGTAACAGACATTGTGTTACTCTTCTATTTTTTTGTTATTCTGGTGTTAATTGCACTAATCCACTGTACTGTGCTTTATGAACCTTTCTTTCTTAGGTTCCATTCCTTTTTTCTGGCTTTCGTTAACAAAAACACCTATTTTTTCTATAGATTAAATTATCTTAAAAATATGGGATTTGTTTTCATTGTTTTAGAAGATTTTTCACAAACTTTTGAAGATGGAATACTCCCAAAACTGAGGGAAGTAATCTCCCTCATTATGCTTCTCTAATATGCAGAGGGAATTCTACCCTTAGTCAGGAAACACTGGCAGAAGAGAAAAACAACATAAAATTACTTACTGATATGAAGATGTCCCTTTGTATGTTGAGGTGAAGTTATGCAATCATTTATTCTGAATCATATGTCTTTCAATTTATTTATTTTTTTAAGGTAGACTAATCGATATTAAATTAGGAAAGAGTATCAATATTTAAATTATTAGCTCAGTAGCGTTAGAAGAAATTTGAAATAGGTCTTGTCTGTGGCTAGTTGGTCTGCTTTTGTCTTCAACTTTAGTTAGTTGGCTTGCATGCTGTGTGCATCCTTGGTCACAGCTGCAGTTTTCAGTTGTACCTAAACTCATCTAAATTCACTCCACTGATCGGGATGCATGTAACTGTCGTAAATTTCACAAGCCAATACAGCCATAGTAAAATTTGCCGAATGAAATTATATTACAAGAAAGTTATTTTAGAATATTGTGAAAAAGATTCATTTGGTAAGATTGTAACTATCTCCTTGCTTAGTCAGTAAGAGAATTGATGAAACGTGATTTGGGAGTTAATTTACTCTCTTTGCATAAATCATGTGGTGCTAGCTCACTTGATTTTGTGAGGTAAGTCAGAAGCCAAATGGATTATACGATTTTCTACAGATGGCTATTTGGTGGTTGAGTCTGCTGAATGTTAAGCTGACACTCTCTCCAAAGCATAGAAACTGATTTTTTATAATCTAGCTGTCTGCCTCTCCATCAAGGACAGAGGTCTCAGCATGGTTTGTAGCAGAGAGATTTGTTTGTTCAGTTCCTCACTGTTCAGAAATCGCAGAATCACAGAATGGCCAGGGTTGGAAGGGACGTCAAGGATCATGAAACTCCAACCCCCCTGCCACATGCAGGGTCACCAACCTTCCCACCTAATGCTAGACCAGGCTGCCCAGGGCCCCATCCAATCTGGCCTTGAACACTTCTAGGGACAGGGCATCCACAACCTCTCTGGGCAGCCTGTTCCAGTACCTCACCACTCTCTCTGTAAAGAATTTCCCCCTAACATCCAACCTAAATCTCCCCTCCCTCAACTTAAAACCATTTCCCCTCATCCTGCTGTTATCTGCCCTTTCAAAGAGTTGATTCCCCTCCCCTCTGTAGGCTCCCTTTAGGTATTGAAATGCTGCAATGAGGTCACACCGCAGCCTTCTTTTCTCCAGGCTGAACAAGCCCAGCTCCCTCAGCCTGTCTTCATAGGGGAGGTGCTCCAGTCCCCTGATCATTTTTGTGGCCCTCCTCTGGACCCTCTCCAGCAGCTCCCTGTCTTTTTTGTACTGGGGGCTCCAGACCTGGATGCAGTATTCCAGACGGGGCCTCACAAGAGCAGAGTAGAGGGGAACAATCACCTCCCTGTCCCTGCTGGCCACCCCTCTTCTGATGGAGCCCGGGATACCATTTGCCTTCCGAGCCACAAGGGCACACTGCTGGCTCATGTTAAGTTTTTCATCTATCAAGACCTCCAGGTCCTTCTCCACAGGGCTGCTCTTAACGACCGCTCGTTCCAGTCTGTATGGATGCCTGGGATTCTTCCGGCCCAAGTGCAAAACTCTGCACTTTGCCGTGTTGAACCTCATCAGGTTCACCAGGCTACCTTTCTAGCCTCTCAAGGTACCTCTGAATGGCATCCCTTCCTTCAACCGTGTCGACCGCAAACTTGCTGAGGGTGCACTCGATTCCGTCATCGATGTCATTGATAAAGATGTTAAAGAGCACCGGTCCCAAGACAGACCCCTGGGGGACGCCACTCGTTACCGGCCTCCACCTGGACATGGAGCCATTGATGACCACCTTCTGTCTGCGGTCTTTCAACCAGTTTCTTACCCATCAAGTGGTCCACCTGTCAAATCCACATCCCTCCAGTTTGGAGATAAGGATGTGGTGGGGGACCATGTCAAAGGCCTTGCTCAAGTCCAGGTAAATGACATCGGTCGCCTTTCCCTTGTCCACCGATGCCGTCACTCCATCATAAAAGGCCACCAGATTGGTCAAGCATGACTTTCCTCTGGTGAAGCCGTGCTGGCTGTCACGGATCACACACCCTTTCCTCATGTGATCAAGCATGTCATCCAGGATGATCTGCTCCATGATCTTCCCAAGCACAGAGGTGAGACTTACTGGCCTTAGTTCCTGGGGTCCTCCTTACTTCCTTTCTTGTAAATGGGAGTGACGTGACCCTTCCTCCAGTCATCCGGGACCTCACCTGACAGCCACAACTTTTCAAATATGATGGAGAGCAGCTCGGCAACCACCTCAGCCAACTCTTTCAGAACCCTGGGATGCACGCCATCCGGCCCCATAGACTTGTACACATTCAGTCTCATGAGGTGGTCTCGGACCTCACAGTGGGGGGAGGGATTTACCACCCCAGTCCCCACCCAGAGAGGAACTGAAAGGTATTTCTGCTCTTGACCTCTTGACCTGAAATACAAGAAATCAGTATGATTTATTTCTAATTACCTGTAACTGTATTGTCTTACGGTAATGCACAACTTCCCTTTTCCAGTTTTGAGGCTTCCAGTTATTACTTCTTGTTTCAGCTTTAATCTAGGCTATAGTATGCTTGGAGCAGAAACCATATTCAATTTATTCTCTTGAGAATATGGAAATCAAGTTGTTTAATGACCATGATTAATTTAAAAATGACTTACGAAGTTGTTTCAGAATGTGTAGAATAGTCAGTTTACAATTATCAAGTATAGTGTCTATTCAGCTCTGGGAAGTGATCTTGCTTTTTTTCCTTAAAAAAAAGACAGAAATCAGTAATAGAATATACTATACAGGTGTTAAATTTGTTGCCTTTGCTAGTAGTTTATTCTCATAGTAATAATTAAATGACATGACTTTATTGGTATTTGAGCTGAAACATAAAAATACTGTCTTTCTTTCATCACTGGCTGATATGTTTTGATCTGCTGGTTCTTGAGACTTTTGTTCCTGGGCAGTTCTTTCCTATGATGTTATTTAATGTTCAAGTTTGGGAACATATCCACATATCTTAATCAACAAGAAGACTTTTTTACAGATGTCATTTACAGTTTGGAAGAAGTTCTCCAGTAGTGGATACTTTGATGAATTCATTGTCTCTGTCATATAGTTCTTTTATAAAACTTAAATTCAGTTACTTTTATATATATATATATATTTTTTTTAATTGTGAAACCTTAAAAAAATCTGATTAACTGAATAATGATATTGTGACTTCTTTCTTCATATGTGAGTAATTAAGTAATAAAATAATCTCATTTCTGTAAAACAAACAAAAAAAAAGCAGCTCACTATAAAAGTTCAAAGCACCAGAACATGTGTTCATGTTCAAAATATTTGTTTTCAGCATGTTCCAAAAATTATGTACTGAGGCTTACTCCATCTACTGGAGTCATAATAGAAGCTGACATATCTGCAGGATAAGAAGTAGTTGCATCTCTATAGCAGACAAAGTGTTACGTGTAAAGTTTGCTCCAGAACTGAAAGGTTATTTTTTACAAATATTTGCTAAGATTCCGTACCAGAGTTTTTAATCCTTGTATAGAATTCATCCTTGGTAACTGACTTATTATATTAGTTGTTTTTTTATTTTAGGAAGGAACAACCAAAATTGGAAGGAGCGATTCAGACCAAGATCAAGACATTGGTAAGAGAATCATATTATGAATTACTTTATCATATGTTCAGGTTGAAACAAGAGGCTTACATTTGTCCTTGTATAGCTAGCTTATGTTTCCATTTGTCAGTTCTCCTTGTAGAAGAAGGTAAGCAGAAAAGAATAATTATGTAAGTTGGCTAAGATCTTTCAGGGTTTTTGTTTGTTTGTTTGTTTTGTTACTGTCTGAAAAATCAAAAAGTCTGTGGAAGTGACGGAGGTCTCTTTAACAATTTCTTCATGCATGTTAAAGTTTATGTTAGAGTTTAGAAATATCTCTGTCCAACATCCAAGTCTTGATATATCCTCTCTTAAACTAGCAGCACAGGTGATCATGATATTCTGTCCTAGGAGAGTTGAAACGCATTTTGAATGTATTTTAGATAGAAAATGTAAATTACTCAAAATATTTCTTTTGTTTCATTTGCTTCTTATTTTTAACAGTAAGAATCTCAAGATAATAATGATACAGATCAAAACTTTGTACTGAAATAGGATGCTTTCTGGAACTCCAACTTCGTTTGTTTCAAAATTTTGTCTAATGGATTAGTAATATTATAGCCAATAAATGCTATAATAGCATTAAGAGGAATTTGCACACCAGCTTACAAATCAGAAAACAGCTTATGGTTTTCCAGAACAGGAAATATTTTGAAAGATAATTCTGTTTTCAATCCACCTTTTTTTTATGGTTTGGTATTGGGCTAACAATCAACAATGACAATTGGCTGTCCTTTTTCTGCAAGCGAGACAGTTCTTTGAGATATGAAGTATGCAGTCATAGGCTAAAACCATGTGGCACTCCAATCTTGAGGAAAATACAGGATACCGACCCCTTGAACAGATGAAATAAAATCAGGTATACATTCTAGTTTTGAAGGGGCGGTGGATTGAAAAGGACCATTGTATGATAGACAACAACTGTGGGATTGTGACATTACGACCACTTCAGGGAGCATACTGCACTGTGAATGGATGTGAAGTCACTGAATCATGCCGTCTGTCACAAGGTAAGGCTTGCTTTTTCTGTGAATTGTTCATTATGAACAGCCTACTTCAGGAGTTTAGAGACAAGCATTTACCTAGCTTGTGCTGATCTAAGAAATCCATCTTTCAGTCTACTGCTGTCTAGCACTGCAAGGCTTGATGGCTAGAGCTTCCAGACTGGGGCAAGTAAATGGACTACCTACAGGAAGTAAAATAAAGACACAGGTGACAATACTAAGACAACTTTTGGCAGCAGTAGTTTGTAGCCTTCAGAGAAGAAAAGACCTGTAGTCAGAGTCAGTGTTGTGGAAAATAGTGGAGGCTGGCTTCAAGCCAGCAGACCACTGATGATTAGATAATATGGTTGAAATGACCTTCAGTTTATTCATAGTGTGTTTGGGTAAAGGATACCAGCCATTGAGGCTATGATGAATAAGTTTAGCTGACATGTATTGGGCTACCATGTTTTAGGGTTGTGTTTAAAAAAAATAAAAAAATTTTAAAAATCCAGTTACTGGGAACTTGGATTGTATAAAAACAACTTTCTGATAATGCATTTCTTTGTTTTTTGGTATTAAGTCATGCTGGTATTTAGTATGGGAATGGGGAACTTAATGCTACTTAATGCTTATTGGATTTGCAGAGGACCCTATGATTAGTTTGGATGCCATCACTACAGAATGGTAACTGCCATTCCTTGGTGGCAAATTTAAAATAGTTCTCTGTTCCTTAGATGTCAGAAAGTTGTTGGTCAGAATATATTTTTTTCTTTTTTTCTTTTAACAAAATATTTTACAGTACTTTAAATATGCAATAGTCTTTACACAGCAGTCTAAAAGCCTGAATATTCAGGGCACCGTACGTTGTATTATGTCTGTTGGTTTCTAATTCATTTTTGTTTACAGGGGCCCTTGTTGTCCTGGGCAAGTCTCATAAATTTAGATTCAATCATCCTGCAGAAGCTGCTGTTTTAAGGCAAAGAAGATCGGTAAGTTCTTGCGATCTGCATTTTTCTTTTCTAATTCTCCACTGATTTCCTGATTCTTATTGATTTTCCTTTTTATTTTCTATCTAAAAAGGGTGCCTGAGAAAGGTAATAATTCTTAACATCATCAAGTTTGCTGACTTCATTTCCTGCACCTAATGGCCTATGGTGACATAATCTTTGTTAGAGGACACTATTTCTTCACTCAGATGCACTTATCAAATGAAGATGCAGATCCCTTGATAATGTAGCGTTTCCTATTTCTAGTCATAACTACAGTGGGATTGAATCCTAAAGGCAGAAGACTGCTGTGAAGAGGCCAATTTAGAGTCTTTCCATTTTTGATAATTCTCTGAATTACTCCATATATGCTGTCTTTTCACCACCCTTAATAAGATGTACTAACAGAAATAGAAAATTTTCAGGATTAAGTGCTTGAGTGTTGTTAGGCCAGAAGACTTTTAATTGCTACATACACTGGAAATAGATAAAATATTTATTGTTACAGTAATCACGAGAACTAACTGCTGCAGGATACTATTTATTCAGTTATTTAAATATCTCCCTCTTCCTCTAAAGAAAGAAAAAGAAAATTTTCTGATTTAAGACATAATCATAGGAATGATACTGGCAATTAACTTCCTTTTAAAACAGTATTTTACATACTGACATTTTGTACTCTCTACTGTCCTTCTGTACTCCCTTCTGTGGCTGAGATAAAAGGCTTAACTTCAATTTGCCTTCATCCTTTATTTCTTGCTTAATACAACATGAACTGCATTAAAGTAGAGTTGCAAGAATGGGTGTCCTCAGTAACCAATTCTTAACAACTTTACAGATTACTGAAGACTAAGCAGAACTGTAAGTGTGATTGTAAGCTCACTTGGGAGATATTATTATGCATATCCTGCATATTATACAGCATGGCATGCACCACTTAGCAGCAACAGTATGACTGATATGTTGGAACTTCCTGGATTGTTGTGATATTTTTTTTTCCTCTCTGTTCTTATATGCTTAGATTAATGATGTCCCGCCTATTTTGAGCTGTGGAGCTTTGGACTGGCTCAACTTAGATGGAAGTCACACTCATTCTCCTCATTATATCCTTTCTTCTCTTCAAAAGTAAGTTTAAAAATATGAAACAAAGCTATTTCTCCTTTGATACAACTTCAGAAACAAGGACTTTGTTCAGGTATAACTGAGATGTATATAGAGTAAGTCCAATCATGTTTTCAGCTGATCAGAACCAAATAAAACTGTCCAGGAAAATGCATTAGCTAAATTACCAATTAAAAAATGCTAGGATATTCAGCCAGTAAACTTCAAGAATTATTTATTGATACACAATAAGTATTAATGTGCAATCAAGAAAATGCTTTGATTGAGCCTGTCAGGCAGTCTTAATTCAGTTCACTTGCACATGTGTATTATGTTTTTTTTTGTTGTTGTTTATAAGCTAATCTATAATTTTTGCAATATTCTTCAGTTCTCAGAAAGGACTTTCTTAATGTGAATCAGGATCTATCCAATGTGATTATCAGTTCACTTTTCCTGCTAATTTGTTTTGAAAATAAGATTTTGATTATAAATTCCCTGTAGCTCAAGTAATATCAATCCCTTCATCTCAGAGGGCAATTGAGAGTTTTTGGGTTTTTTTAAACTAAGCTGAAAATACGGCATAGGCTGCTACCAAAGTGTTGAAGAGCTGCTCACATCCACAACATCTAGTGTATCCTTTTCTTGAGAGAGGCTATTGCTGTGATAAAGACAGTGGTTAATATATTCAGGTGTATCAGGGAAATGAATTAAGATACCTCCTGTGTTTTGGTGTGTAATATTGTTAAGAATATAGGAGAACTAAATGTAATTGGGTTCTTTTTTCTTTTTTAATTTCTCTCAGCCTGGCACATTCAATTGACCTGTCAAAGGCAAGAAACAGCCATCTTCTCGTTCATATCTGTTGATAGTTCTGCTTCTTACTAGTGTGTTTTTGTGTGGTTACATACTGGGAATCTTATCTTTTTCTGGGGAAGTATCTCATCTTGTTTTTATGAGCATAAAATGTTTTCCCTGTTTTGAACATCTCTTCATCCTTCTATTCAAGTGGCTTGCTTTCCACCTTGGGTAGTGTGTTTATATGTGCTCTCTTTAACTTACCTAATCTCTGCACTTATTTTTTTTAATTTGCTGCAGTGGTATTTTCTGTACAAAATGGTATTTGATATTTATTTCTTTATTTAGTTAAATTTTAGAAAACCATGTAAGAATAATAGCTTTTCTAATTATCTCAGAAATAGGTACCACGTCAATCATCAGCATTGGAGCTTTTGTTATAGAACTAGCTCCTAGATACACATACAGAAGTCTGAAAGTCTTGTAAACAGCTTAGCAAAGCATTGCACTTATTTTGCCCTTTTTAACCTGACAAAACTAAAGAATATTTCTGATTGTTTTTTTCAGACTGTGTTCAAGTAACAGCTTCTTTTGTGTTGATCAGATTTTTAACTGTTTGGACAGAGCTGTGCATATTATATAATATAACTTTACCTGAGACTTATCCCAAGTGTTTTAAATGATTACTTCACTAAAAATATTACTGTATTGCCTTCTTGAATGTCCATCTATTAGAGAATTAAGCTGTAGACTATGTCTAAATTAATTTTCTTTCACTTGACATAATCCAATGATTATTTTTTTCCTTTGAGTAATTATTTTGGCAAAGGCAAGCTGAATTGATGCACTTGGTCTTCCCTTAAAATAACCAAAATAACTTGGACAAGTAGTTGTGCTCATGGAGGGAGTTATGATTAAGAAACATGTCCTAGGATCTGTAATAAGAGAATAAAGTGAGATAAAAAGTCATTCAAAATGTCTAGCCTTTGCAAAGTCAATGTCAAGTAGTAAAAATGTGAGGTATTTTATAAACACTAATAAAGCACTCAATGAACTACACAGTGTGCTTATTTACTGAAGCAGTAAAAAAAAAAGATCCACCTAGCCCAGTGTCTTGTCTCAGTCAGGGAGGTACTTAGAGGAATTATAAAAGAATGGGGTAAGCTATATGTGTATTTCACAGAAACACACACACTCTTAATAGTTCACATATGCTTTCCCAGCTGCTACCAGTCTGCATCTTAGAATATTCTTATACTCAAAATTATAACATCATCTCTGTGTTTAAAAGTATTCAGTGAAGTTTTCTTGCCTTCTCTTTGAACATCTTTGTAATTTCTTACTTTTATTTTTACAGTAAAAAATGTACAAACTGTAAAGAAAAAAAGCATTCTCTAGAAATAAGGTAAGATGCATGTAAATCGTGCTGAATATTTTGGACCCTCTAGCTTTGCCTTTCTCTTATTCTACACTGATTTCCTCCAGAAGAAGCAAACTAGGCTCTGAGCTTTAATTTGACTTTATCACGTTGAAACAAGAATCTTTACTTGCAGCTGAATTATAAGCATGTAGCCCGTATTTTAAAACCACAACTACAGTGGGATTTACAATAAATTTGATGTCAGTAGTAGGTACTGTAAATACTCATTATATATCAATTTCTTTAGGCTAATTGAGTTCTCTGCTGGTGAGAAGAAAATGGCTTTATGGGAGAGTCCAAACAAGAAGTCCTAGCATAGAACATGGTCAATTTATACAAAGCAGGATGACAATTATGCACAAAGATCTTTCTGAAATTGTTGGGCTTCTGTGCATTTAGAAATCTTTCATCAGCAACTTGATGGTATTTTGGTTTCTTCTGGAGTTTTTATTTCAGGATATATGGACATAGATTTTATTATAATCATTACTTAAAATCTCATCTCCTGTGCAGCCAGTAATATTACAATATTTTGCTCATCTGCTTTCATTGGATTGAATTACCAATTCAAGCTCTAAATGTATATTAAAATATTTTCAAAAACAATAGAGAACAAATTTTTACTGCTAAGCCCAAATAGTTAAACTTTAAGCATGAAACTTTCCTTGAAAAATGATAGAATTTGCTGTATTTGTTACTTGTCTGCTTGCTCAGGTACCCTACTCATAAGAGCCCCTGCACTTCACATTTTTGATGCTCGCTGTCAGCAAGCAAACACATGGAAAGTTTGTAGCTGACAACAATGATTATATGACAGCATCACCACATACTAGTAGATAATGAAGTTGGAAAATGTCTTCTCCTGAAAATGCAAGACAAAAACAAAACATAAGAATGTGGAAAAAGTTTCTAAACAGGACAGGAAAGAGTATCTCTAAATAATGCATTTGATACTGGGGAACACAACAGAATTTTCATGCTACTGTGGTACACTTAAAATGTCCTCTTGTTACTTGTAAAAATAATCTCAGTGTTCTTACTAACACTTGAGAATTTCCAAGTGCCCTACAAATACAAGTTAAAGAAGTCTTTTGCAACCCTTACTCAAATATTTCACAAAAAAATTTACTGTCAGTTACAGCAGCTCCACAACTTGCAGCAAAGTAGTGGTTTAGCAGGGGCACTGATTCTATATATAATGGAAATCATAAAGGGAAAATCTGTGATAGAATGTAGTTACAGCTGAATTGGAATTTAGCAATGCAGCAGTGACCTTTAATAAAGTGTGTCTGTGTGTTGTGCCTGTGACTTCTTGCCAAAGACAGGTCTGTTTTAGAAGCATATTTAAAGGACTGCCTTAACTAGATCATTACCTTTCTGTTGAATAAGTGAAGCAAAAAGAAGTTTCTTTGTGAGAGAGCTAAAAAATGAAACAAAACAAACCTGTAAGCAACACCTGCTAACTGAAAATCTGAGAGATATTTTCTCTGGTGGTGACTTTCCTTAAAGGGGGTTTCTTTGTGCATGTTTCTAAATGTTGCTTATTTCCTAAGGTTTCTGCCTGCTGGCAGTTGTTACCGATTTCTCATTTCCATCTCCTGCCCCTCACCCCTCAACTTTTGCTTTGAATTGTGTGAGCAGCATTGCTTCAGAGCTCCTTCATCATTCTTCCCTTTGCTTTAGGGAGGAGGAGAGAAAGGTCTGAGCCACAGTGATAGGCAGAAGCAAATGCACACAGACTTTGTCAGTCCTATGCTGTGTGATGCTTGCTGCTGTGTGATGCTGAGACCCTGCGGGAAGGGCCCTGGGTTGGACACGTGTAGAGGGAGGAGGAGAGGACAGAGCAAGGGGGAATGTGTATCAGAGGATAGGCTGTAAACCCTGACTTGTGATTGCTCGCAGTGCTGGGATTTGCAAATGTGCAGAATGCCTTGCCAACATCTTTTTTGTCTGCTTTATTATTAACTCTTCTTTCCCTGGAAAAAAACCATTAGTAAAAGAAAAAAAGACTTGAACATCAGGCAGACAGAGAAGGATGGATGTGCTAACCTGACTGATGACTTGACTGATTTCTTTAGGAAAATGGCAAATCTCAGCTTTTAGCAAGTATTACTCGCTTTTTTTTTCTCTCTTTTTTTTTTTTTTTTTCCCCCACTTGAGTTTCTCTAGCTGAGCCTTAGGATTTTGTTGCAGAAAGCATTCTGCCTCAGCACAGAGCTATCGCTGCCATAGTTACTGAAAGCTGCATTATGCTGTAGGAGCCGCCAGCCTCTGCAACAGCAGTGGAAGTGTTTGGGGAAGAGGGGAGGAGAATTGCAGAATAGGATCCCGGAGTGCTGACGACAAAACAGGCTGGAAAAAATGTGGATTTACAGTTGGTTCATTTAGCATGCGTCATGCAAACTTTGTGGAGAGAAAAATGAGACGGAAAAGCAATCCGGCAATATGGGTATAATATGAAGATTTTCATAGTAATTTGTTATCCTGATTGTTGTCTTTCCTGTTGTAATTTTAATTCCTGTTTTTAAAGGCTTACTTGGAGGGAGGGGTAACTGTTGACACTTCTTGATGCATTTGGTATACCTGGAAATCTGCATGTTTTTGTGAAATATTATGCAGTGTTGCGTTTATTTTTAATGCTGAATGCCAAGTCCTGTGAAATGGGGATTTTGTTACCTTTGTCTTGATATCAGCAAAAATGAAACTGTTTGTCTTATGTTTATCCTGGGGTTGTATAGCGAGAGCTAAACTGGAGGAAGGTTGCTGTGGGAAGGAAGGAATGTATCTGTGCTTGATTCCTGTTTCATAGGATTCCTGTATTTCAAGTCTACATTTAATGTATATATTATATATATTATATTTATATAGTTATATAGTATATATTAGTTAAGGATTTTAAAGATTAATAGATTTTTATCTATTTAGGAATGTTATATTCTTATGTTAATTTAATTGGTATTCGTCGTTATTTTAGCCACTCAAACACCTGATACAAAAGCTCTTTTTAAAATTGTGCACTGGGTGATTTAGCCCCTAAGTGGGCGTGAATCTGTTATTTTCTTTTGGGGCTCCTGTCATGTCATTTTTGAGTTTAATTTATGGTATGATTTCTATAAGCTGGCAAGGATGTGTTGACATGACATAGCGTATTCAGCAGCAGAAAGGGAGCATTCTCAATTCGTGGTTTTGGTATCAGCACTTCCTGAGATTGATCTGTATCTCCAGCCCAAACCAGACAGTCATTTTGCTCTCGTGGTCAGTATCTCACAAGCAGAAGAAAAGCATTCCCTCTTCTGCCATAATACCTGTGTTATGTAAGTGGCTGTGCATGAATTTTCATCATCTTCTCTTGCTTGAGAAAGCTATTTTTAAAACACAACTTTGTAAAAAGCTTTGATGTTCAATCTCCTGTATTCGGAGCTGTCCTCACTACCCTGACTGGCTTTTGTTTTGTATTGTTAAAAATTAGGAGATAGGAGATGAGGCAAAACGGCACTGAAATAGCAGCAGAACTGCAATTTATGTATGTACCCTCAGCAGTGGTGAGACAGTCAACCTGCCTTT
Source organism: Phasianus colchicus (assembly GCF_987193195.1). NCBI lineage: Eukaryota > Metazoa > Chordata > Aves > Galliformes > Phasianidae > Phasianus > Phasianus colchicus. The sequence goes on from NC_143440.1 coordinate 26,863,029, forward strand.
TATTACAGAAACTTTCACCATACGTACAGAATTGTATCCATCAGCAACCTCACCAAAAGAAGGCAGCAATAGTACCGTGATGGTTGCTGTGATGTTCCTTTTCCTAGATTTAAAGCAAAGTATGGCTATGCCTGTGTACTCTTTGTCCTTATGGGGTGTAGTCATAGTGTGGAGCTGTAAGCAGTGATGTTCGTTTGGCCTGCATTGTGTTCTGCTTTATGTGCATACACATGTGCCTGTTGGAAGAGATCTTACAGTTTCATGTTAGATCAGCAAAAAGCTATTAACATCTCCATGAGGGAATATGCTAGTGCTGCTGAGAACAGCAAACTCCACACTTCTGTGTCCACTGTTTGCACTGCTTATTCTCCAGCTCATTGTAATATATGACTGGGAGTTGGTTTCAGCATTGTTGGAAAGTATGAGCCTGTTACCCTCTCCCCGATGTAAACAGATGTTACTTAACTACCTCTGCAAACATTTTTTGAAATCTTAGAACATAACGTATTTTTCTAAAAGAAATTGTATCTAGTTTTAGTAAGTAGATGCAGAACAGGAATTCTGTCTACTCCACTAATAAGTTTGCCATAAGTTATTCTATTTCCTCAGTCAGAATACAGAATACTGTTGATAATATTAAGCAAATAGAGTTAATCTCTTCTAATACTGAGCTTTCTGATGTTTGATATGGTTAATGGATCCTCCTTGCTCCTCTTGGATGAATGTACTTTGTTTCTTTTGCGTGTGTCTCAAACCAAGTGACTTTTGCAAGGTCATGCACATGTAGTCTCAGATATTCCAGATGTGTTACCATCATAGAAATCAGAGCTTATATATGTCAGCAACAGACTGAAGTCTGTTCCACCGTAAGTATTTTGCAGAGACTTTACATTTACAATTGCTGTTAACGTTTATTACTTTAATGCATTTGCAAGAGAGGCTTCAGCTGACATAAAAGCTCTCTTGAGCTAAGAAGTGCGTAAGTAGTCCTTGCCCTGAAGACCTTGCGATGTAAGTGCATGAAAGCACAGAGGTGATATAACTGCTCCAAAATCATTGAGATTGCCTATCTCAGAGCAGTAGCAGCATAACAACCTCCAGATTATATTGCTGCTCCATTACATTTCCCTTGGAAAATATGTAATGTAACCTGGAAGCCTCATTTGTGGAAAACATTCCCTCAAAGTTACAATTAAAACCATTGGAGCTCTTCTGAAATGAGACCCTTTGGATTTTATTTCATACTCAAAAAATGATTCTTCCTTAGTTAACCAGCCTACCTTTAACCTCTGAGTTTGTCCCCCAGTAGCTGATGTCGCTACAAACAACTGAAAAGCTTGGGTATGAAATGGCCGTAAGAGCCTTTCAGTGCAGCAATGAAGTGTCTATTTAAACCTACTTCAGGTGAATAAGAAACCAGGGAATCCAGTCCTATTTCCTGGAATTCAATCACCATTTATTAAATAGAAATAAGTACACATCACAGATTGTTGAAATCTTAGCAGTCAAGTCAAATACAAATCGGTCTTAAAGATCCCTATTTTCATTTGTTTCTGAAAGTTTCAAATAGACTCAAAAAAAATAGAAAATGGAAAGGACGAAACTTTTAGTCAAATTGCTTGCACCATGTAAGGTAACTGAAAAGAATATGCTCCTCTTCTGTTATTCTCATCAGCATTACATTTACATGAACATAAAAAACAAACTGAATTCTGTTTTTCTCAGGTGAATGAAAGAGGGTCAGTAATATTTTCAGTTACTGAGAATCTTAAGTCGTTTATGTAGTCAGGTTTTCCTGCTGCTTCCTGGGAAAGTGAAAATGGATGTTCAGTCTAGAGGGACTCCATGAGATGTGTAGACTTCAGCTGCTTAATTGCTACATCTGCTTTATCTGCTAATCTGGTACATAAAGTTGTTGCTATAGAAATAGCTGCTTCAAACACGTGCCTGTGGTTGTAGATAGAGATTACAAATCCTGATGTAGCGAAGGTCAGAGGCTCGTTGATCTTGGATTGATAATGATTTTACAAACAACATGACATTTGGAAACAGGCCACTTGGAGGGACTGCTTGGAGTTGTTTACAGGATAGTAACTTTTCTGATCACCGTTCGACTCCAGATGTAGATGCAGCAACCTGTAGTAGTTGCATACAAGAGAGAGTTGGGTGACTGAGTTCTTTCCTTGGTGCTGCTGGAGACCTTCAATGTAATCTCAGCAATTCCTGTATTTCTTTCCAGATTTAAGATTTTTGATCTGTAAGGAAAAAAAAATGCTTTTCATTTCTATTTTGGTTTATTTTTTTAAGTACTTGGGTGAAAAACATCCTATATTGTGATCATTAACCTATAAAACATAAACACCACTCTCCCATCCCCTGTTTCCCTTTGGAAGCAAAATGACAAGTGACATGTTTTTTTAAATTATTTCTATTGTTTTCTTTCTGGTGATGGAATCTTCGGTTTCACTATAACAGTTTTCATGGTGAAAGCTGGCATTTCTGATACTTCCAGGACTGTGGCCTGCTGTGATGTGCATATATTCTCTACCATCATGAGTTCTTTGTGTAATGCACCCTTAATGAACAAAGCAATATCCTGAACGTTGTCTTTCTTTAGTAAGTTTTCTTTCTTTAGTAAGTAAGATGACATGTTGCATTACAAATGTTTGGTATTTTTTTCTTGTTTAAATTAATTGTCAACATTTTGAACTGCAGAGACATAGATGCCGTGCATGAGGAGTACAAGAAGAAACTGAAAGAGCAAGAAGCTTTCCACAGAAAACAAATCCAACAGCAGCAGCTCTATGTTGAGGATTTAAAGCAGCAGATCCTCAAAGGACAGGTCAAAGCAGAGAGAGAACTGGAAAATGACCAAGCCCTCATCAACCAGCAGATCCTAGAAAGTAAGTACCTGCCTCTCTCTCTCACTTTTCTTCCATAATTCCATTCTTTCATCCTCTTCATGTTTTTGTCCTAGTTAGGCTTTGTATTGTGGCGAAAGTTTTTGTTGTTATTGTAATTTTGTTGTGTTGTTGTTGCTATTGTTTTTTTGCAGCACAGTACTAATTTTCTCCTATAATTATCTCTCCTTTGAGAACAGTTATCAAGCTTTGATTAACTTTGCAGAGCACCAGCAGCACTGTTTAATTACTTCTACAGGTCTTGACTGGGGTAGGCTCACTGCTCCTCCTGTGGCACTGAGCCTTTCATCTCCCCAATTACTCCCCATCCTGCTTTTCTCTAGTTTTGCTCTGGTTAAATCTGCAGTACAATTCTCCCTTGCAGCAATATAGACAGATTCTGCTGTTGTATTTTCTACTTTTCTTTCAATATTTCTGTGCTTCATAGAATGGCTTGGGTTGAAAGGGACCTTAAACATCACCTCATTTCAACCCCCTGCCATGGGCAGTTTGCCATCCACCAACTATATCAGGCTGCCAGGGCCCCATTCAACCTGGCCTTGAATGCCTCAAGGATGGGGCACCCACAGCTGTCTGGGCAACTTGTTCTAGTGCCTCACCACCCTGAGTAAAAAAAATTTGCTCCTAGGTAAAATATCGATGATGTTGGTTTGACACAAACTTCAGCTCTAAACTAACTATACCACAAAAAGCTTGAAACATTTTGAAATCCCAGAGCATCTGAAGATAAGGGATCTTTCAAAAGCTCAGTGAACAGGCAGCTCTCTAGCTTCCAAGAATCACTTTGAATTCGGATTTTGTTTATACTGTTGTGGTTTTTTTTGTTCATCTCAGTGGGAGCCTAATTCACTCTGCAAACCTCTGTCAGCCTCTTTTTCTCAGTTTTTCATTTTCCTGTGTCTTTCGGTTTGTTCTGTGGCCTCTCATTAGTTACTGTCAGCTAGGGAAAAACCTGATTAACCTATGAAGATGTGTTGTGATACATGTTTATGGGAGATTTGACAGAAGAGAAACTAATTCTTAGGTATATGAACAGCCTAATTGGGATTAGAAAAGGTACTAAGATGATTCTTGTCCAATCACTGGCATGAATACTGTTTGCAATGTTGAGAATAGTTCTGATGTTCACAATTGCAGAGGATACTACAAATTTAGAGGTATATTATAATCACTCTAATAAACTTACATGGGATAGCATAGTATAATAAATGATCCTGAGAGCTCAGTCTGTTTGCCTTGATCACAATAAAGCTGGAAGTGATTTCATCCAAGTCTATAAGAACAAGGCATTGGTAGTATGAAATAAAAATGTAGGAAGAAATTCTGTGGTAGAAACGGAAATGAGACAAATTAAGATTAAAACTAAGATGCAAGTTTTATTTACCCGAAAGATAATTGATAAATGATATTGCATTTTCCATTGCTGATTTTATTTTTTTTTAACAAAACTGTATTTAAAAAAAAAAAAAGAGGCATGCTTTGGTTCAAACAGGAGTTATTTCTAGCAAGTTCTCATGGTGTTATTGAAGAGTGCTGAAGACTAGATCAGTGATCAGATTCTGAATAGTAAACAGCTATGGCAAAAGGTGGAGCCACAGCATATTTGGAGACGTGTCTGTTAGCATCAGTGGCTTCTGGCCCTGAGTGATGCTGCTTTGCATGAAGACATATTTAGCAAGACTTGTCCTTGTGCGGTTGAACAGCCTCTTAAAGATTTTGTTGGCAGATTTGGGTACATTTTAAATCTTAAGATGTTTTTGAGCATTGAAATAGGGTAGATAGAGTGTTCTTCTAGTTGTCTTCTAATGAATGGTCTGGTCCAAGTTTCTTGATAAGAAGAGTATGTCTATTGCAAAGGCACCATTTCCATTTCACAAAGCCTGCTACTGGTTCCTGGAATAATTTCCAAATGTTTAGAGGCTTCCCAGAGCCAAACTTATACAGTTTACCATCTTTACATTATGCCAAATGCAAGGAAGAAATTAAAAGGAAAACTGTGGAAATGGGGAGTATCAGAAGGAGACCTGGTGTGTGTAGGCAGTACAGAGCTTCTCCAAAACATTCTTCTTAAAACAGGACAAGTTCTCTGCTCCTGTCTGGTTCCACTGTTCAGCTGTGCTCATATGAAGCTTAGCCAGATAAGCAGTTTTTGCAGCCAAATATAATTCTTTGCTTGGCAGCCCACCAGAGTGGTTTGCTTTTGCCTTATTTGCACCCTCTTTTTCTCAGCTTCTGACAGAGGCAAGTTTGTGAGTAGACATTAATTAGTGTCTTAGAACTTTCAGGTCTATTACAAAGGACACACTCATCTGCCAAATATTCTGCTTGCTAGAAACATGCTGAAGAGGGCAGATCTGGGAATAAAGAGTTGAGAAAACTCTTCTATATGTGAAGGTTAAGATGTTATCAAGAAGTAATAACAACAAGAACTAAAATGCTTTCATTTTATCCATAGGGTAAACATACTTATCTAGAAAGTATCACTACCCCTGTGTGTATAGCTGTGGACATAAACTGGAGACTCCCTCAGGTGGGAATCACTAATGAAGAATGTTTAATGAGATGTGTAGTTACCAAACAACTGATGCTGGCAATGCTTATCCACTAAAGATGGTTATATTTCTTCCATTAGGGAAGCATCCACAGTCCCCAAATCCTTTCACACAGTTCAGCTGTCATGCACAGGGCTCATGACCATGTCAAACTCTTATTTCCTAACTCCATTAATAAGTGACTAAAGGTAGTTCCTCAGTGAGGGACTGCAACTAAGCAGATTGAAGCTAAGCCCAGCCAAAATAGTGTTGCTAGGAAGATTAAAGTGCTTTGAAAAGCATCTGTCCGTCGAGAAATGCTCCATGTATGAAGGAACTTTGAGTGTGGTTTTTATATTGTTTTTTCAGCTAATGATCTATTTTTTTCCTCTGTGCAGCTGAATATGTATATTTTCATAACAGCATAAATGTGAACAAAGTTTTTAATAGAGCAGGTCCTCTTCTTTCTCCTCCACTGCTTCTCTATTGACTGCAAAGACCAGATTCTCCAAATATTTAGAGAAGATTAAGAATGTAAACAGATGTAATATACTCTTATCAAATAAGGCTAATCAACTGGTTTGTTAGAAAAGAATATTCAGCATTTGTGAAATATGGGGAACGTTCATAAAAAGGGAGAATCCAATTCTCTTTGGGAGTAGACTCCTGATTTTATGAGAAAATATGCATTGATGGGTGATGTGAGTTTGTATGTGTTCATCCTGACAACTAATGGTTGTGTTGATTTCACTTGTATCCTTGATATGAGTGTTTTTGAATAATGTCAAGCGTGTTACATGCTAACGTGCTGATATTCAAGGTACATGGATTCCCACCAGGCATTTATGAAGTGTTCTGGAGCCGTAATCACGACAGGTAGAAATTTTTATGGTTGTTGCTTCACCTCAGCCCAGGTACCACACAATGTTTGTGTCGCTTGAGAAATTTCCATCTGGTGGGTTTAGAGAGGCTGGCAGAACTGCCCAGCAGGCAGCCACTTGGAAGCTTTCTAGTAGCCTTTTCTCCAACCCACTTAGTAGGTTGCATGCCCATCCGTGTGCCTGGTGGCTGGCAGCAGGCCCCAGATATGATGCACATCATGACTGCAGTGCAGGGAGATCGAGCTTTCAAGTTTACTGAACATGCCACCAGTTTCTTCTGTGCTGAACACAAAGTCCCTCAGCATGAGTTTAATTTCCTTCATTTTCAGCATGTATAGAGAAATGAGAGGAAATAGCAGGTGGATTTTTTTTTTTGGTCCATTCAAGTTAATTTTAAAGGAAAGGACATGAGCAAAAATGTGTATAAAGCAGTGTTTGTCTTACAGCAGCTGTAAAACACTCCAACTTTTTGATGAGGAGTCAGTTACATTTTAATATTACATTTTCTTCACTAAACAGCAGGAATTTATTTACCAAAGCCTCATTAATATGTGCGTTAAATTTTATTTTCTTCATTAACATAGAGGTTAAAGACTTTGCTCTATCTGCATAGGAATTCTGTTTTTAAATAGGTTCTCAGGCTAATTAAATTAATGAACAATGTTTTTTCTACGATTTTTACTTTCTTTCAATCATTGTTTACAGACCAACAGTGGCTTATAAATGAGAGTAACCGACTAGCTGCCCTTCAGCAACAGCAGAGGGAATTTGCGGTTCAAACAGAATCTACGTTGTACGCAGAGGCTGAGGTGCAGAGTAGCCTTGGTCTGGAGATCTCCCCTTCACTGCTACAGCAGAACAAGAAGAGACTGGTGCAGCTGGAGCTCTTGCGAAGGTGCTCCTTAAAAAAGGCAGAAAGAAACATAAGACGTAAAAAGGTCAAATTCCAGCTGGAAAGGATAGTCAAGAAGCAGAAATTATTGGAAGCTAAGCAAAACCTAGAGCAGCTGGAAGCTAACTGCTGGCTCAGTGAAGTTCATGTGAAACAATCCCACATCCCAAATGAAAATATTGCAGGACAGGCCTCTGTGGATCACCATTTACAGAAGAGGAGGAGGTCATTGGGTTCGAGTTACTCACTGCACAGTCAGCATTCATTCTGTAACATCCATCTGCCCCAGGTACCCAGGTGAGTAAGCATCTACCAATTCCTCTGAACTGTCAAATATTATTTAAATTCATGGTATTTTCACTGGCTACCTATAATCCAGAATGCCTTTTAGCTTACTGAAACAGTCCTTAAAACTTGTGATATCACTTAGTGTATTGCACGTCATACTGGAGCTGTTTGCTGCTTTCCTTGGATTTATACAGTGCATTCCCTACTTAGGTCTCTGACGTGGTCTTGCTGTTTATTTCTTTCCTCCATCAATCCTTTCTGCACTTTTTGTGCAGATCATTGTGATTGCTTACCAGAGCTTGCTCATCTTTGTTCTTTCTGCCTTCGTGTTGCTGGTAAATATTTGTTTCTGCATTATTTTACTGTGATTAGGATCAAAACATTCCTTCAGAATACTTCTTACTAGGATGATTCTGCCTTGGACTTTGAAGTTGACTAACCTCCTCAAGCCAAATACAGCACTACACAGTACTAAAATGTCAGGGCGATAGCATGTCTGACACAGCATGGCTCCAGAGGCAGGAAGTGGCTTAAGTCCGCAAAGTGAATTTCTGTGACTTTGAACCATCTTCTATTTTTAACTAAAACTTGCAGCTACTTGAAACTGTGGAAATTAAATATCAAGCTGTATAACTTAGTATCAAGGTATTAATTTGTTGTTAACGTTATTGCTTCACATGTCATTACTCTTAACTACAGGATGTTACTAATATGGAAACATTAAGCACGTTATTTAAGCAAGTATTGGGCTTTATTTCTTCTTTATTTCCACAGCCGTTTGTTGAATGGGGAAACAATCTCAAAGTTATCTACCTCGCCAAATACTGATCAATGCTCTGAAGGCAATACACCAGGGAAGTTTTCATCTGTGGAACACTGTTATAGAAAACTTAAAAACTTTTCCAGGAGTGATGACCTTAATGATGAAAAAGGTATCTCCTTTTTAGTTCAGATGCAGCTATCTGAAAAACAAAAAGTACCTTCATTTGAAAATAAAAAAGGAGCAGAAAGGGACTCTGATGACTCAGCTGTCATGGCTGATATCAATAAAAATGATAAAAAAATGGAAAAGTTGAATGACAGCCCAGGGCGGGCTGGATGTCAAAAACAGACCTCTAAAGACTCCTCTCCTGATCATTATAAGGAGAAAAATGAGCCTGAAACCTTTATTACAGGGACAAGAATGACAAAAACAAAGGTGCTAGGAGATTTAAGTCAGCCTGCAAATAGCTGTCTAGAACAAAACAGAGCTCAGGTGTCCAATAAAAAGACTGGATTGGATATCAATGCAAAAGGCCATAATTCTTCCCCAGACAATTTCGTTAACAAAATGAAGAAAGCAGTAGTGTATGGAAACCTACCATCTACACATCCAAACCAAGCAGCCAGGAATTTGGAGAGAGTGCCACCCTCAGACTTACAAAGTCATGAGAACTCATCAGTGGAACATCAAGAATTTCTGATGGTGGCAACATCAGTTGGAAATCTCACTAAGATGAACACACAAGCACCGCTCTCTTATGTTGAAAAAAAATGGCATAGTGCAGAGCTGTTAAGTGCTGGAATGTCTAAAACTGCCACAGATGTGCTCGGGAACTGGCAAGAAGATGAGGAAAATGAGATTTCTGATACTGACAGTACCTACTCTGTAGATTCGCTCTCCTGCGCTTATGCAAAAGCTTTCACAGAGAAGCTGAAGCAAGATGATTTCCACAGAAATAAATGTCTTGCCAACCCAGAAGATTCTGAGAGTGATGACAGTCAAATGTCACAAGACTCTCTGGTAGAAAAGGAAAATAAAGCCAAAAAGCAAAATAAAAGCCAATTTCAGAAATTAAAGGCCCGCCACCAGCCAGCTAAGCTTTACAAAAGCAGATCTGAACACCGTGTTTCATCTTTAGTGACATCATATGTATCACGTAGGAGACTGGGAGAGGCTGAAAGAAGCTTTTCTCTGGACAGCTTGGGTGATGGAGAAGAGGTGCCAACAGAAGATCCAGTAGAAGAATCCAAATCTGATTCATCTGATGAAGTCCCAGCAGAGATTTTTTGGAAGTTACAAACTCCGGGACCACCAACTGTACAGACTGAAGAAGGCCATGTGTCCAAGATCTGCAGCAAAGATACAGAAGGAACAAATTACAATCTGAAGCTGAGTAGTTCCTTCTATTTGGACACTAAGCAACAGCCTGCTTTCAGTAATGCTAGCAAGCAGTTTCTGAAGGATGCAAAGGTCTCTTCTGCAGAGCAAGAAAGGTCACTTGATAGAAGACTTTATTATGCAAGTGGAAATCCTTTGCTTACAACTGATGCTTGGTCATCCTATGACTCAAAGGTTGAAATCAGCAGCCCAAGAATAACAGCGCCTTCTACCCATGAGCATCTAGAATTTCAAGATGCTCGTTTCTATTCTATTCAACCAAAAGGTTGGCTGAAGAAAGATGATCTGAAACAGTCAGCTGCTGAAGTTTCTTTTGTTTCTGGCTCTAAGCAGATACACAGTATTACTCATTTATCACATGGTATAAAAGAAATAAACACAAGTTTCTCCTCTGACACATCAGAAGTACCTTTACCTGAAACAACAGCTGCAAGCAGAGGCTTTGAGAGTGAGGAATGTATAAATGGAGATGAAAATTCTTCCTTGGAATCTCAAGACATAACATCCACATTTGTAAGTTCAGTAGGACCAAGCTCTTCTTTTGTTCATATTTCAGTAGAACCTGATTATTATGAACATTCAAGGGCAAATCATCCTGAACAAGAGCAAATAAATGAATTATCCACTTACAGGTCTACCACTGAATGCACACAAGCGTTCAGCTGTTTGGAAAGCTTCTCCACTGCAGACTGCTTGTCACCAATACCCAGAAAAGAGGAGGATTCTTTCCCTACAACTCATCCAGAACTGCTGAAAGATCACAAGCTGAAAAAGCCACCTTTTGTTTCTGTGTTGCCTGTGCACGTTTTGGAGAAGAGAAACAGCTGTGTAGAAGCAGATTTAGAAGGCAATTTCCTCAGAACTATTGAAAAAGATGACCTTGATGATGACTGCAATAACTCAATGATAGAATCAAAGATAACAGATTCAAACACTGGCAGTACATCTGTCGGTGCATCTGCTGCTGGATTTTCTACAGAACTTGCCTATAATGTAGTCTCAACACAGGCTTCAGCGGTAAAACAAGTACATTTTGGAAACTGTGTGCAGCTTTTTCCAAAAAGGGAAATACCAACATGTTGTGATGAAAGTTTTTTTCTCAGTAACTTAACAAATAAGAAGTGCTCCCCAGGAAGCACTCGGGAGCATGAGGTATTGGCTGGACATGGAGCAGAATCAGCTGTTGCACAAGGTCTCCTCAGGTCTAGGGAGAGTAAATTGGAAGCATTGCAAGATACGGATTATGAACAAATACCTGCAGAAGCAGCAACTGTAAACACAGATTTTTCCTCGCAGAAGGTAACATATAAATGTAACCCTTTAGTTATTGCTTACAGTGCAACACCAATAGAGATGTGTGAAAAAGAGAAAATCTGTATGGAAACAAGCATAGACAGCCTATCAGAGATTGTATCAGAGGAGCCTTCGCTCAGAGAGAAAGAAGAGCATGAATCAAAGGATGAAGACTTGTCTTCATTAAATGATTATGAATTTAAAAGCAAACCTGTTTCAAAAAATTACTCCTATGGGCGCTCTCTAGCAGACAGTCCTGTAAGTTGCCTGTCCCAGCACATTTCAGAAAATTCTACTTTGTGTGCTGACAATATAAGAGAAGAAAGCAGTGAAAGCAAAGAACCCGGTATGTTGAATTCTCAGGTTGTACATCAGAAAGAGTTTTCATCCAAATATAAGAACCTACTGGTAAATGAAGCTAGTTATCTCACAGTGAATGTAAATGGGCAGGACACCGAGTCGTTTCCTGCTGCTGTTTGTGAGAAAACAGGTGATTTGCTCCCAGAATCCAATTCAAGCATGTTTTACAAAGCTTCACCAAAAGCTAAGTTTTTTCAAAGTGCATCTGAGACTGAAAATTATGATACGCTATTAGAGCATGTTACAATAGTGAAAGGAGACTGTGATGCTACATCTAATCATACTGTGGAAGCCAGGGCCACAAAACGTCCTGTCATACATTCCAACTGTCTTTGTACAACATGCTCTACAACATCAACAGGAGAGAAGAACAGTATGTGTAAGGTGACTGACAGTTCTGTGGAATCTGACGCAACCATTCCCTGGGAAACAGAAACAAAGTTCTTAATTGAATCAAGAAAAGAGAAAGAACCCTTTTTTGAAAGTGATTGCCCAGAGGACATTTTGCTTGTTGAAGACCATTTTAAATCAGAATTGGGAAGAGTATTTGAATACAACACAGATACACTAGGTACTGTTTCTCAAGAGGAGAGTCTGTGTACAGGTAAAGAATCCAAGTTTTTAAGAAACCCAGAAGCTGATCCAGAAGAAACTATGGTTCCTTATCAGAATACAAAAGCAAACACTGAAGAAATGACAAAGTTAAATAACAGTGCAAACAACGTAGAAGAAAATGGAGTGAAAATGAAATCAAGAGAGATAGAAAATGTACCTGACTACTCAGTAGCCAAAGTCGAAAGTGTAACTGCAGATAGGAGTGGAGAGAACTTTAAAGGCATCGATCTATCTCAGAATCTGAAGAAACCCACTGATATCATAGATTCTGAGGTTCAGTGCGAGTTTTATACAAATCTGCACCAGACGCTTGAAGAGGCAGAGAAAGATGAATTAGAGGTAGTTAGCACCGGTATAGAACACACTCAGGAGTCGAAAGTACTCATGCACTCTGATAGCTTTTTTCAAAAAGAGGAAAGTGAGAAAACAATCAGTATTTATTCATCGGAGCTTTCTGTTTCTCCCCAAAGCTCGCCTTCAGCTATGCATTCCCACAGAATAGATTTTACTCAGAACGCTCAAGGTTTACCTGATGCTTGTGAAGGGCTTTTGCAGATGAACAGAACAAGAGAAAACGTGTTTAATACAGAGAATATAGACACTACGGAACTAATCACAGATAGGCAAGGAAATATTTTAGAAAAAAATGAAACTGAAGAAAAAATAGATCCTAGCAATTTAACTGAACATTACATGCCACATTGTTTGCCCCATGAAGACTTCGACGAGAAAAACGAGATTGATGGGTGTGAAGTGACTGGCAGTGAAGAACAAATCATCATGACAAACACGGAGGGAATGGTTATTAGGAATCAAGACGACGTACACACAGATGAAAATGTTCTATTTACTGAAGAATCTCCAGCTCTGGATCAGATGTACTGTAACAGAGATGACCAAGAGGAAATTTTAAATCAGTTCAAGATCCCTGAAAGATACCTTACACCTTCAGGACTAGGAGAGAATATACTGTCAATAGATGATTCACAATACCACAGTCCTCTTGAAATGAATGAAGATGGTGGCTCAGAGGACTCTGCTACAGATACAATAAATACATCTATGGAAGATATTGATGTATATGAATATTCAGTTGATGATAATATTAGTAATGACCAATATAGACTTGAAGAAGAATCTAAAAGTCTTCATATGAAAGAGAACAGCCACGTGTATATGAGTTGTTCAACACAATATCCTGAGCATGGTGCTTCAGAAACCTTAAATATAAGTGTTGTTAGTAGACCTGAAATTTGTGGACTGGATGCTATAGGCTCAGGAATTGTTGATGAGAAAGCGCATTTGAAAGCAGTGGATGAAACAGAGAAACGGATGTTTCTAGAAAACAGAGAGGAGGTAGAACTGATTGTTCTACAAAACCTGAATGAATTATTCCCTGAAAGCAAAGACAGCTGTCAAGAGGACAACAGACTAAATGAAATCTTAAGAGAAAGCCAATGGGTGTCTACTAGCTTTTCTACAAATAATAGAGATAACAGCAAACAGCAAAATTCAGCAGCAACACTGAAGTCTACCAAAAACATCCAAGAAAGTCCAGTTAAAGACTCATCTGTAAGTCACCTTTTATGTCTTGAAGTAAGTGATAATTCCCATCTTGTTCAAGATGTTTCCACTGCACTGAAAGGTCACACAAAACCGTCTAATGGCAATGTTGGAACTGAAGCTGTTCTTCTGTACTATGAAACATTAATGGAGAATGAGGCCTCTGTTGGTACACCTGTTAAAACAGTCAAAAAAGAGGGAAACGACAAAGCTCATTCTGACAAAATTCAAAGTAAAAATGAAGCTTTCCTGCAAAACATGACCACAAAGGACAGACATGAAGAAGACCTCTTTGTATTTAGAAATGATCATTCTTCATGTGGGCAGCCTGTCAATGAGAACACCTTTTTTATGCCCTGTGGAGCAGACAGTCATGAACCTGAAATGGTTGAGCTTAAGCAAGGGGCTGAAGGAAATTCATTTTCCTCAGAAGAATTAGACTCTTCTGAAGATATAATCGAGAGTGTTAACTCACATGAAGAACACGGTGTAGATTTAATGATTAAGAAGATATCAAAAGACTGCTTTAATTCCACAGAAAGAAAAGATCAAGAGGAAAAGGATACCATAATGCCTGATGAGCTGCTCTTCAATAATTCAAGCCTGCTTTCTCCTTCGGAGAAAGATCCAAGGGAAGATATGGGGGAAAAAACAAAGCATTCTTTACTGGAAATCTCTTCTCAAAATACATTTCACAACATTAGTACAGCTGAGAGAGAACTTCACTCAGGAAGTTCAACACAATGTGATAACGAAGAGAAATGCTTAAACACAAATTATACTATAACAAGCAGTAATAATGATAATGCAAGGATTCCTGATATCAAGATATGCCAGAGTGAGCCAAGACATTATCAGGGACATGGGACTTCTGAGGATTGCTGTGTAGACTATCCAGAGATCACTGTTTCTGAGAACACTTCGACCCTTTCAGTAAGGTTTCCAAATTACAAGAGGAACTCTTGTACTTCTGAACATTCTGCTGGTCTCCTGAATAGCCCAAGATCATTTGCAAATGATTTGATTGACAGCAATGGAGAGAAATGTAAAAATGATGCTGTTCTTTCTGAAGAAACAAAATACTTTGAAAGTGAATCAACTGTTTTAAGTGCATGTATAACTTTTCCTGATGTTCCACAAAAAGGAGATGAAAAGGATGATAGTTCTGCAGTTACAGAGGCTACAGATGCTCAAGGTAATAAAATCCCTGAAGAAACTGTGGGAACTGATCAAGTGGGGAAAATAATTCAAGATTCTTTTCAGAACTGCAATGATACTAAAGAGAATAAAATGCCTGAATACTTAGAACACTACTGTAACTCTTCTAGTGTGACTATACCAGAATCAGGAGTGCCCGTTTTTCAAAGCCTAGGAAAGACTGGCAGTAAAGAATCAAAGTGTGCTCCATCCTACTTTGCAGAAAATACCCCAACTGATATACTGCTTCGGAACTCCAAAAACGTAAGCGTCTTCAACACTTGTTTACTTGATGACTCAAAATCTCTAACAGTTAGTCAGCTTGAAGTCTCACTTCAAGACACCTTTTTGACTGAGCAGGTATCGTCTAGTTGTGCTGATCTGCACTCAGTGAAAGAAGGCTTTCCCCATGCATATGCGGAAGTTAATCACCCATCCATGAGAACGTTTTCAGAATCTTCTCCAATTTCAGATATAGACCATGGTGAAACTGGCACGTGTGATAGATCACACACGAGTATATTAAAACATTCTCCACTTGCTGTTTTACAAATGCAAGACACTCAGTCTGATAAGTCTGTGGTATTTGATGAGCCAATACATGCTTCAGGAATTATTTTACTTTCTCTTGCAAAAGCAAACAAGCATTACCCAGTATCAGACACAAACTCTGCTTCATGTGAGAATTCTGCTGTAGATGTGGAACCTGTTTATGGAAATAATTGTCAGCAACTTGACAATAATACTGAAGTTGGTCAACATCACTGGAGTAAAGTTCCAGCACAGAAAGCTTGCACAGAACATGCGGAGAAAATGCCAGATGATAGTGAATCTCTGGTATTGTCATCAGTACCTCTTTGGGATACTGGAAAGTCAGCTCTGGTTAAAGAGGGACAGATGAGAAAAATACTTAACAGAAATGAGGAAGAACTGCATTCAAGTACTGAGGTCGAACATTTTGCAGTAAAGAAAAAGCAAGAAAAAACAATAGATAAAGAACATCTTGAAATGCAAACTAAGGTATCTTCAAATTCGACAGATGAATTAACAGTCCCAGAGGTGCTGGAACATCTGTATTCAGGAGATGTTAATGTGGATCCTGAACACACCTATGATTCATTTGGTCCAGCATATCCCACAAACAGCAGAAGTACTGATCCCAGACAACCGTATCACCATGTTTTAGGTTTTGAAAAAAGTCCTGCGGATCTGCAAGACAATTGTCAATGCATGCCTATGAGTAATAATAACCCAGGCAGAACAAATACAGATGATAGAAAAGAGATTTTACTTTGCAAAAATAATGCAGGTTCCAATGTTCATGCTGACAGTTTTTCAATAGCAGGAGATGATATAATGAAATCAGAAAGACTGAAATTTTCTTCAATGAATAATGAAAGTATCCCCTTAAAATTTTTACCAACAAACCATGGTTTGCCTTCCCAAGAACCCCAACAGGTGCAATTCAGAAGCAGAAGGCCATGTTCTACGACATATAATATAAAGAACTGCAAAACTGAACAGAGACCTTATCTACAAAGTCACAGACTATCAGCTCCAGCCTTAGCTGTATTCTCTGATTTAGATGATACTTTCAAGGCTTCATCTCTGGCAGATTCCTTGTTATATTCTGCATCTAGATCACTACAAGATTTAAATATGAGCGTGGAGCCTCCATCGCCAACTGAAGATGATCTTCATCTAATTGAAAGATTTTCAAAGCAGGAATCGAAGAACATTCTGCAGGTTAAATCTAAACCCAGATTTCAGCAAAGAATGACACACACTAAGAAGATTGCCAACTGTGATCCAAAAAATTTACAAAATTATGCAGCAAGGACCCAAAGCAGCCAGTCCTTAAAAGACAGTACTGTACATTCTCCATCATCTTTACTGCCCACAGCTCACAGTTCTGTGGATGCGAAAGAAAACATCCATTCAAAGAGCAGTTCTGTAGCTCAGTGTAGTGAAGAAGCTGGGTACCAACCAGGAACAGATTTATTTTTGCAAGACAGTAAAGATGCAATGCATTTTAGTTCAAGTGATATCAACCCATATATTCATCCATGGCAACAAGAAGAATCGGGCAAGATTGGCTGGAAGCAGTATGTTTTTGGAAGTGCAAGTGATGTCTCTTACCATCAAATGCCTTTAAACCTGGATAATCGTAAAGTTACAAGATGCTCTAGCATGGACAATGGATTGAATTCTCAAAATTCTCCTTTTCATTCTCATCTCAGTTCATATGCTACAGCAAAGGTTTTATCAAGCACTTTAAGCAGTATTGAAGGTCTTCAAGGATGGGACAATGCCAGACCAGGCTTTGAATCCACATACTCAAGTGACAGTAACAAGCAGTACAGCAATGTGTCCGTTGAAACACTGGAAACTAATGCAGAAAATGACACTGCTGAATTTAAGAATCCTTCTGCACAACCTGGTAACTCTTCAGTCCAAGTTGATGAAATTGTATTGTTATATCCATCTGAGTCAGAAAGGTCTTCCAAAAAATTACCAGGAGTTACCTGTGAGCAGGGAACACAAACAGTGGCTACAGCAAGGTATAAAAGGCAGAGAAGACACCAGAGAAGCTACACAGATGTTTCTGCAAGAAGGCAGGAAACAAACAGGGACCTATTTCAGCAACATTCTTCTTGGACAAGTATGCAGAATCTATCCATGCATCTGTCACAGCTTATTCAGAACACTTCTGAGCTGCTGGGAAACCTCTCCCAACAAAATATTACAGATAACGAACAGAATATCAAAATCTACCAAAGAAGAATTGAAAAGGGTGCAAAAGCTACTAGTACTAGATCAGACAGCTGCACTCAGACTACAGCAGATATAGGCACTCAGACCGAGATTTTGGAAGAATCTCAGAGCAAACATGAAGAAAAACAAGTGCAGACAAAATTAGAAAATGAATTAAGGGCAGCTAAAGCAGTAAACTGCAATTTCAATGGAATCAGTGCAGATGCAATAGATAAGGTTCCCAAAAGAAAGGAGAAAACGTTCTCTCTGGAAGAAAGACCGCAAGAAGGAACAGAGATGAGAAATCTGGGCAATGCTGACTTCCATGACAGCCTTGACAGCATTTTGGAAGATTCCTTTATGTGCCTGCCTCTCTTACACAGAACCTCCACCTCCGCCTTAGATTTTCAAAAACCATCATTAAATGCACAGCAGAATTTTGCTCCTGCTAGTGCCAGAGTTTCATCTATGCCATCCTCTTCAGTGAGTTCAGGGCAAGATGATTCTTCATGCACTGTAGTTAGCAGCCCTACTAGTAGCACCTTTCAATCTCCATCATCTTATGCTCAGGGTAAAAGAAGTGTCAATGAGCTAGAGGTTCCAGCAGAAAGAAAACTTCGTTGCAAAAATACTCTGTTGGTGGACAGGGCCTCTTCCCCTATTCTTACTCTTAGTGCTAGTCCCAAAAGCCAGAACGCTTTTAGTAAGCCTTTCTGCCCTATTAAGGAACCCTTTGGATCTTCCAGTGATGCTTCAAGCCCCCTTCACAGGCAGAGAAAGAAAAGATCAGGTCCGCACTCCGGCATGGAACCTCACGTGGACAATTTTTCACAGACTGAAACAGACAGCGAATGCAGCATTTCTAGAGACAGCAATGGCATAGGAAATATATCCGGAAGTTGCTTAGATAAAAAAGCAGCCAAAAAGATTTTAGGAAAGGATGATTCAAAAGCTGTGGAACAGCACAGACTCACTGTTGGCACACACACTACAATTTGTGCAAAACGACTGTACCACTCCAGCAGCACATTAGAGGTCTCTGGCCATACAGAGCTTTTAACAGATGATGTTAGAGACCCCAGTCCGCTGGCGCGTTCACTCCGTTGTATGTATGTCACAGGGGGAGGAAGATCTGTGCTCGGGGGAATCAGACATGAGAATTATGTTGGGAATTCTGATACTGCTCTGATTCACAACCACTCACCTCCAGATTCTGACTTACTTTTTAATCCAAAGCATAGTGCTGCTTGTTCAAGTCAGGCAAATGTTAACGAGTCCTCAGAACCTCTGGTAGGAGCAGCTTCTCTACGATTACACGATTTCTGGAAAAATGAAAACAGTTGTTCTCTTCTCTCTGATGTGAGTGATGCGCAAATTTTCTTACAAAATGACAACCCAAATTCTGTCACCGAAATCGAATGTGATACTGAAATTCCTCTGAAGAAAAGTACTACTTTAGCCAAGCCTTACAGGCCTCGGAGCTACAGTCTTCGTGACTTACCCATACACAACAAGTTTAGCAACTGGTGTGGTGTTAAGGGCAGTCCTCCACCTTCATCACTCAGCTTGAGTGGCAGTGCAACTGACCTGCACAGCCAGGCAGAAAGTAAGCCTGGAAGCCAACAAGCAGTGGAAATCGAAGGGAAATCCCAGCTTTTGGGCAGCAGAAGCAGAGAGATTGAGAGACTTCAGAGAGAGCGCGCTCAGATCATGTCTGGCATACACCTGGATCTGCACCAGCATCCCCTTACTGTGGAACTGACTGAGGCAAAGCTGAACTACGGCATTGGTGAAACTGATGCATTGCTGAGGGTTCTGCAGAGCGGAACTGCAGATGACCTGATGGCGGTTCCAGTAAAGCAGCAGCTCTATGAAAGGTAAATTGCTTGAAGTTGTTCCGTATTAATTATTTTGAATAGATTTCATGTACAGCTTCATACAACGTAAATAAAGAGCACTTAATCACACTGAATGAGTAATGTGTGAAGAGGTACAGTATTACAGTTACATAGTTAAATAATGATTTAAGATAAAAATTTTGGAGTTATTTAAGGAAACTGAGGTAAGTGTAAGATTCACCATAATTCAAATCTAGTGTCACCTCATTCTTACAACTTTTAGTCACTATGAGAGAGATCATGTGTTGCCATGTGACCATGATGGTGTATTACATAGATTTGTTATGATGTAAAAATAATCCATGCATCTTGGTTATGCATCTCATGCTTCTCTGAATAAATACTGCCATAGGAATATTGGGGAAAAAAAAAAAAAACAAAAAAAACAAAACAAAACAGAAACAAACCTGTAATGATGCCAAATGAATTCTGAAAAAAATCTATACTCTAAATTCTAGAGATTGGAATATGGAACTGTCTGGGAAGTTGTTGTAACTGAAATGGTAACTTTGGTAACAGAAATTGTAACTTTACAGAGTGCATTTTGTCACTCTTCTTGTGCTTCCCTGACAGACACATGAGGACTATTGAGACCCTGAGGAGGGAGAGAGAAAAAAGGCTGCAAAGATACCAAAGGAGCCGAAGTCTGAGTCCTCAGAAGCATCTGAGTCTGTTGCAGACCCTGGATGCAAGTCACAGGGATCTGGATCTTCCTAGCAGGCGCCGAGAATATCTGCAACAGCTGAGAAGAGATGTGGTGGAGAATACCAGGTAGGGATTCACTCTTGACCCTCTGATCATTAAGTGTTCACAATAGATGTGCATTCATGGTTCCTGTTGAGATCTGAAACTTGTGGCAGAATTCTTAATTGTCTCAGGATAAATATGTGCCTGATTACAGGAAACGTTCATTAAAATCTTCCATTGAATTTCAGTTCATAACCAGCACCTACTTTATGTATGTATGCCAAAGATTCACTTTTGACTAATCTGTCTTCTTGCTCCATCTCTAACTTGTAAGTCATGGCAAGTAGTTTTTTATATTAAATATCAGTGAAGTTCTGCAGAACCCTCTACCATTTTAAATAGTGTTTTCTCATCCCCCACCATATCCCCTAAATGATTTCTGCTTCCTTTGCAGCTGGGCAGGAGGCAGCATTTTCCCAACACACAGTTACTTTGTGGGTGTTATGCCAAAGCCATAACCCTAGGTCTTACAAAGCTTAGAAACAAAAGCGATTGTTAGAGTAATCTCACTGATCAACTGCACTCTCAGTGCGAATTGTTTTCCAAGATTAATTCTCCTACAGCCTTTAGTGAGCAAAGGGAGACTTCTTGGTTTTCTTTTATTGCTGTTCTTGCAAATTGTCCTGTTCCATGTTGACAGAGGACTTTCTCATGACATTCCATGAGGTGACCTAATATCAAGTAAGTATGCATGTTTTCCCCCTTACTTATCCTTACAGAGTTCAAGAACCAAAAAGAAGAAGCATTCAGCACCCTTCAGAGATTGAACTGATGCTCAGAGACTATCAGAGGGCACGAGAGGAAACCAAAACCGAAATTGCGCGAGCAAGGGACAAACTTCGGGAGAGAGCCGAGCAAGAGAAAAGACGTATAAGGGAGCAAATATTTGCTCAGTTGCAGAAGGTAAGCATTACAGAGGAAACTGTTCCCCATTATTCACATGGATGCATTTTTTAAATAAGCTTCTACAGCTCAATAATTTTCCTGACATAATGCATAGAAAAACAAATAATGAAATGCAAATTTGGGCTTAAAAACATTCTCAGTAATCAGTATTACTGAGATTGATAACTGTTATTTTATTTGTGCTTCTGAACTACATCTTCCTGGAGCTAATTCTTGAGCACGTTTTTTGTACAAGAAAATTCTGTTTTCACTTTGGATCAAGCTTTTGGAGTCATCCTGCTGGGAACATACCCAATCTTCAGAAAAGTTTTGTTAAAGAGAATAAGTTTATTTCAGTGTTTCAGTATGTACTTAAGCAGAAAGACCTTCATCTATTTCTTTATTTTTTCTCTTGTTATGCTGTCCCATGTGTGCATGTTTTGTTTTAACTTCTGCACTTTGTTACCTGTTTTGCACAATGAGTGTGACTTGTCTGGTATTTGAGGACAATACCTTGTTGGAAAGTACGTGTTCTGCCCAGTCTCTGACTACACCTTTATGCACTAATCTTTGTTACAGCCTGACAGTGCAGTTTTAGTTAGAACTGCAGCCTTTCCCTCACAGGTGGTGAACTGTCATTTCATTGCTCTCTGCCCTGCAAGGCACCTAGAATTCAGGCATCTCCAATGGGTGACTGGTTCTTACCACATCTGCTTCCATATTTGTCTCGTGAAACTTCAGCTGAATTGAAAACCAAATACTTAAAAGTACCCTTGGAAGAATAAATCATCTTGAAGTTCTCAGTATTTTCTTATGTAATTTTTTCTTCATCTTTTGGGCTGGCACTGAGCTGCAGTAATATCTTCAGTGTTTAACAACTAAATGTGACCAATAATTTAAGCACAAGAATTAGGCAAAAAAGTAACAAATGGGACTGAGAAAAGATCTTTTTTAAAAACTTCTTTTCCCCCTTAAGATGTCTGGCATTGGTTTGAAAGAAAGCCTAGATTCTTTTAGCAAAGGAACAATGTGAGAAGCTTCAGTTACCCAGATTTTCCTAGATTGATGCATTGATTTCCTCATACAATCTTACAGTTTCAAATGAGTCTGCTTATTAAATACCTTCTTTTGAAGCAAAAAGTAACAGCTTTTGTCAATACTCCCTGAAAGAAAATGGGCTTCACGTTATTCCTCTGTCATTTTTCAGTGCTGTTACTGATTTGACTAAGTGCTACACGAGTTTGTGATGCTCTGATCTCTATTACAGGAGGAAGCAAGGCTGAAGACTCTTGCAAGTACAAGCACCTTATGTACAGAATCCAGCCTCAGCCTATCCTCTGGCCCAACATCAGGTTACAACAGCAGCAATACTGCTACATACACTGCAAGTAAACTCAGCAGCTGGGAAGGACAGGTGAGAAACAACTGGTCTGCAAGTCCAATGTCCCCTAATGTTTTAACAGTAAGAGAGAGATAACAGGGACAGAAACCTCATTCTAGATGGTTTATATTCTGTCACAGCTATCGAGCAGGACAAGTTTGTGTCACTAACACATAGATGGGCTACGTGGGGGAGGAGGGAGCATTAACATGTCCTGCAAAGGACAACAACAATTTCATCTTTCACTTTTTTTTTTTTAACTTGTAATTAAAAGCCAGTGTGTTATTACTGACATCAATGCCACTGTTTGTCACATTTTAGCAATAAAGAACTTTTTTTTGTGATGAGCCAGAATCTAGTATTTTCAGTGTGCCTTCCTCATTGAAGAAAGATGCGTGCAGGGAGTTGAAAGTTTGTGTGTTTAAACTTACTTCAAATTGCTTTTTGGAGTGTGCACCTATGCTAGCTTGTCATACTTGGTCTGCTGAACTTCCTCAGCTGAGCTATCATTTCATAACCAGCAAGAAGAGAGAGGCAAAGAAATTAATCCATCATAATGTCAAGCTTCCAGTTTCGTAAAGGCAGGCTGGTTACAGATATTCCTCTTGATAAAGTAACAATTTATTTTTCTTGGTTCAAACCAAAAGTCTCCTACGCTTCTGCTCTTTGCTAAACTAGGTTTCTTCTGGAAGTGCATTGCTTTCAAGAGACGCACGAGGTCGTTCAGCTGTTAGAAACAGTCAGCTTTTTATGATAGAGCAACTACAGAAGGATTCAACACTGGGTAAGTAAAGCGTATGTCCACCTGCTTATTTTTGTGTTGTATCCCAAAACTTGATTAGGTTTCTTATTTATGCAAATACCAATGTAATTTGATTCTAAGTGTTTTGAAGCTGTCTTACCAATACATGAATTCAAAGAAAAAATATTGTCAACCAGTATCTAAAGCATAGAAAAGTAACTGGAGATTTAGTTCCTCTTAAGAAAGCTAGTCTTCTGATGTTGTAGCATTGCTGTACAGTCTTTGGAGAAGCTGTGAAGAGGATGATGTCTTGAATGAACCAAAGAAGCATGGGTCTAAGGCTGCAAAGAGTATAGGATTGTACATGCAAGTTGTTATTTGTATTCCTAGAGTCGTGTTTCATATTATTCTTTAGGTTATTAGCTTAATGTGATTAATAATGTTTATACTTGAGTAACGCAAAATGTAACTGCAGTGTAATTACCAGTATGTGGGCTGTCCAGACAAAGGATGCTAACAGTCCTTCTTTAGGAGAGCAGTCCCTCTAACTGCTCAATGCTACATCTTCTGCACCACTTCAGTGATCATTTTCCTTTTTATTACTTTCCTATGACAATTCTGTGTCCTGCAGAAGACAGCAGAATTGAGCCACCACTTCCTTCAGACAGCATCAGCTGTAGGTTCACTCATGGATTAACTATTTCAGTAAGCTCCTCGTCAACCCAAGGATACCAGGATTTATCCAAACATATCTTGGCTAATGCTACCACCGAGGTGAGTAAACAAGCACAGTTTTTGCTTATTCCTTCTACTGGATGTTGTACTAAAAGTTTGTGAGACAAACCTTATTCTTCTGCACTCCTAGTAGGTAATTAGTGCTGGGTATAGCAGGATATGCTCAGCAATTTTAAATAGTGGGAGGAAACAGGCTGTAACAGTGGAGCACAGGAATGACCGCTGCATGTGAGCTGAAATATTCAAGTGAAGCTGGTGCTAATGCTGAATGCTTCTAGCTCCAAAAGGTTTGTACAGTGCAGGTCTTAAATATCTGTATGCCTATGTAGCCAGAAGCAAAGCATGCAAACTTCACATCAGATGGAATCGCTTGACTTGGAGATGCACGCTTCCCCCAGTGCAGGCTTCTCACAGATGTCTACACTATTGTGCAGGCTGGACTTATCAGTCTGACTGTTAATACTCCCAGAGTAATACTAGAACAAGAAAACTATTTGTTGTAAAGCCCACTGAATAGCTTGAGTAGAAGATAGTGTAGCAGCACACAGAAGCTGAACACAATTTAAAATGTGGATAACTTCCACTTACATGTACATTTGTCATTGTTTTCTAAGGTAATGGCAGCATGCTCTCATAACCTGAGGAATCTCTACACCTGCCAAGCAGCTGCTGGCTGGAAGTAAGTTTATGGCAGGTGTTTATAATGGAAGATCTTTAATGCAGTTGACCATCTTTTGTGCCAATACCTTTCATTTGTCTTTGACAGATACCAATGTACAGAAAAAGAGGTGCTGGTTTACTACAAAGTTTTCCCTTCAGCAACAAAGCATGGATTTTTGGGAGCAGGAGTGATAGAAAGACCTCTTGCATATGTGTGGGGATTAGTGAGAGATCCGGGCAAAAGGCATCTGTATGACACATCCATCAACACAGCTCGAATACACAAGAAGATAACGAGCCACATTCAGCTGGGTGAGTACCAGCTTCAGTGACTGATCAGAACTATTATTATGGACTCTCCAGCTCAGATCAGCCAGAAAGAAATGTACAGTCATCTCATCTTGTTTCTTCAGACTTGAAGAACCAGTTTCATTACTTAATCTAGGAACTTCCATTTTGCAAGACTTTTTCAAAGTACAGCTATTACAAATCATATGCTGCAGAAGTATAACATACAGGTGCTTCAAAAAAGTATCATTTAAATTACATAATATTAATATTAGCATCTTCATGTTAGCTAAAACTTTGCTCTTAGCTGCAACAAGTTCAAATAAGATTTGTTTATACATTTTGAAGGATGGGGGGAATTGTGACAAGTTACAGTTGTCAAAGCCTAATTAATTTCCCCTTTGTTTGTTGTTGGTTTTGGATACTTTTTCTGCAGTGTATTTAGTGACTGATACCTCCCTGTGTTACCTACAGCAGCCACGGGATTTCTGCTGCATTACTGTAGAAGCCAAAGAGGTAAGTGAGTATTTTCTGTAAGACAGAGGGGACTGACTAACTTGTCTGAACTCACTGTTCAAGAGCAGAAGGAAGGGAAGGTTATGCTCATAGTTCCAGAGAAAGCTGTAATAGGAAGAAAAGCTATGCTCATTTGACAGAAATGAATTATGTATTAAATCTACTGTCATCTGACAGTTGTTACTGCCTAATAGTACTTGGTTCACAACTGTTCAGCATATTCTGGTTACAAACAAGCAGGATTCTGACAAAAAAAAAAATAAAACAGGAGCTTATTCAGTGAGAAATATGCCTCATGGTAAACAAAACAATACTGCATGCATAAAAAAATTAAAATTCTCTTCTTTACACTTTCTTTCATGCAGAAGAACTTGTCTGTCTTGGCTATTCAGTCTGTGTACGATGCATCCATGCCTCACCCTTGTAAAGATGTGGTGAGAGGGGAAATTTTGCCCAGTGCATGGATCCTGGAACCTGATGTGGTGAATGGAAGAGATATCACCAGAGTTATTTATATGGCTCAGGTAAGACCTTTCATTACTGTACATCATATTCAATAACAGTCTAATTAGGATTCTGCTTTTATGTACATGATCCCCAGTTTTTTATGCTATATGAATTTGCTGCCTTGGACACCAAGTCTCTTTTCTAAATGTTTATTCACAACTTTTGTACATTCTGCTTTTGCACAGTGAACCAGTACATGCTATGTTCAGTGTTTACGGACTGGAGAATCTCACTTTCATTTCTATCTTGTTGGGGACATAGACTTCTACCTCTGCTAACGCTATTTTTGACACATATGGAAATGCATGTTGTTAACTTTCTTCAAGAAAAGTCATTAAGTTTTTGTATTTAAATAAATACAAAAGAGAAGATGAGGATTCTAGTTAAGAATGCAGTCAATGGAGGGCAAGACTTTCTCAGAGTCATCTGAAAGAGCAAGCTCCTTTAAGACAGTGGTGCTGAGCACCTAAATACATCTAGAAAAGAATACCATGCTGTGTAATTTATTTTAGAAGGCAGCTAGTGACAATTAGAATTACTCCTTTAAACTTACACTAAAAAAACATTTTATGTAGGTAATTTAAAAAAAAAACCTAACCTTAAATAGTAATGATTAGCATATACCTTTATAACGCATATTAAAATTTTCTACACATTTTATGCATGTAACACTACACACCTGTATTTTGAACTAGCAATATTTAAGCTCAAACCCAAAACCAGTGTGGTTTGTGCTTGCTGAAACTACTATCAAATATGCAAAGCCTTCAAAGTCTATGGAGTATTGGGAAGAAAAAGATCCAATCCACCACAGAAGTTACAGTATTTGGCTGTAAACTACTTTTGTGCTTAATATTTTATGTGCAGCACCAGAGCTAGTTGAGCCTGGGGAAAGTGTTTGTTCAAAAATGGGTCGTGCAACACATGCCTTTCTTCTACCTTGTACAGGTGGATCTGGGTGCCCCAGCTATCCCAGCACAGCTCCTGAGCTCCGTTGCTAAGCAGCAGCCTTTGGTCATTGCTCGATTAGCACACTTCCTTGCCAGTTAGCATTGATCAAGAAACTGGAATATTCAACAGCATCTGAAAGGTTGCAAGGAGACACAAGCATCCATAAGGGTAATGTAAAACGTCTGCTCTTACATCAGGAACAATCAAACCGCACTTGAGGAGCCTAATTGCTAACTCTGGACTACTAAAATGTATAGCTTGGAAAAAGTAACAAACAATTTTAGCTAATGCTGCTTAGAAGAAACCTGGCAAGTTTTATGAGTAGCCTATCTTCTGGAAACAGCTGTGAAAAACCTCTATGAGCAGGAGGAAGGAGTGCTGTCTCTATCAATAGCAGAGGAAGAAAATTCTCTTTACAGTAGCCAGAATTGAAACATTTTGTTTCAATTTCCAAGGAACTATAAAGGTTGACCTCTTTTCAGGAAAGTTTGAGCAGTGGTGAGAAAAAAGGCAATGGAAGCAATGAAACGCACTAAAACCTGGAAATAGTATTCACATGGCTTGAGAACTTTTACAAACTTTTGAGCAGAAATGCAAAACCACTTCCTTGTGTTGAGATAAATATCAAATACAGAATCCCTCTAGCAGCAGCTAGAGTCAGCTTGCCATGGTAAATCATTTACTTCCCCTTGGAGAGAAGCTAGAGCAGCATGACATCCATAAGTCATCTCAGCTGCTAGACTTTTCTCATAGTTGGCTGACTGCTTACAGCCAGTACAGTACAAGGGATTTCCGATTACCACTACACTATGCAGCAACAGTGGAAACCACACCTCAGGACACAGTTTTACTGCACTACAAAATTAGGTGCTTTGAAATAGAGAAACCAAACTGACAGTTCTAAACAATAACTCATTAATAGGAAGTAGTACAGAGTAGTCAGCATGTTCCTAGAATGTGAATCCCGCTCTTAAGAGTAGCTCCAGCGCTTTTCCACAATGGCTTTTTTCATCAGCCTGTCTCTACTTTTACCTAGAAGCATTAAGAAAAATCCAGCCTGGTCCCTGTTCTCATCATCATTTCTTTGTTCACAACACAAACAGCTGCCTCCACAGCAGTAAGCACAGTGTCTCCCCACTCAGTTACCTTGCAGCTGTTGAGCTCTGTCCAATGCTTGTGTTGTCAGGCTTCAAGTGTTTGGTTACAGGTTCCTAAAATTGAACAAAACCACAACCAACTCAAGTATCTGAGTAACTTCATGTAGGTCTTCAGCACAATAGTACAGAAATTACCTAAACTAGCTTCTCTAAGCAATAAAGGCTGCTATAATATTGTTTCCTTAGCTCACAGAAGCCCACGTTGTTTCATATGGCTGTTGCACTTTACATTTGCCAACTGAGAAACATTTATTCAAGCACCCGCCTTACCAGAGTCATCTCTGCTACTGGAACACGGATAGGTACTTTGGGTCAGAGATGTGTTCCCAGCATACCACAAGCTCACTGTACCTCCCACCATAGCTTCAAGAGCCAAAATCTATTTTTAACTCTATCTTTGCACAGATGTAATTTTGGCTCTCAGCTTCAATGTTACTTCCTATCATTAATATTTTAAGAAGTTTTAAATGAAATGACAGTGGCTATTTTAAATTGATATTTAAGAAAATAGCAGTTTTGAGGCATATCAGCCCAAGGCTCCTCCCTGCCCAGCTACAGCAGGAAGAGTAATAAAACACATCATTTCTTATAAATTTGCTTTGTGTTTACTCAAGGTGGCCACTGTAGGTTACCCTCAGTGTATTACCGTTCTCCTGGGGTGAGGCTCAGCCTTTCTTAGCAGCCTGCCAAGCTGCGTCAGGGGATGCTTCACCTGCAGCACTGCACAACTTCCACAGCCTCAGCAACTGCACCAAAAGGCAGATGTCCAGATTTGCAGCCTGTCGTACCTTTCTGGGGGCGGCAAAGCAAAGAAGCTTGAACAAGGTAATACATTAAAGCCCTAGAAAAAGTGAGCCGAAACTGCAGCAAGGTGTATTTATTGGCTGTCACCGGTGCTGCTTCCAGAAGGGATTGCAGGAGGAGAAGAGTGGCCTTCAGACAGTCCACAGAAGATTTGCTCAGTGCTTCGCTTTTTTTCCCTTTTATTTTGGAGACGGCACTAGAGTTAAAGCAGTTTTTGTAGGAAAAACATCTAGGGGGACTCCTGTGTCAATGAAACCAGTGCCTATGAAGGATAATGTCTTATTGTACAGTGCATCAGATGTTTATTTTTATATATACATAAGATTGGTTTTTCTATGTTTACAAATTAAGTTATTTATATATGCTTGTTTTGAAGCATTTTTATATGCTATCAAAGCTAATTTTTATTTTTATCGGTATTAATGTAACTTTTTTTTTTAATACGACTGTCAATTGATACTAAAAAGCCTATTTATATGGATGTTTTCTTTTGCAAATATAACATTTTTAGTACCTGTTAATGTATGGCAATGGTTTGTTGGGAAGGAAGAAATAAAACCTAGCAGACATCATCTACTTTGTTAAACTACAATGGGAAAAACCCAGCTTCCTGTCAATTACTGCAATTACTGCTGAGCAGTAGATGATCAGACTGAGCATCTGTACCACCTGCTGTTGCATCTCTGCTCTTAATCAAGATTGCTATTTTCATATCCACAATAAAATGTATTTTCTACACAAGAAAAAAAAATGCCCTGTGGTATTTGCTGTTAATATAGCTGTCTGGAACTGTACTTACACAGGAGGAGGTATTGTTCTACTCAGCGAACACTTACCTGGATGAAGCCAAAGAGGTTAGCTTGTGATAGAAGACGTAGGTCTCATAGGTCTCCTACCTGCCCAGAGTGCTGTATGCTTCTTTGCAAAGATTGGCTGCAGAGTCAGGTGCCTAGCTTCCCCAAAGCCACCAAGCATAAGTAATGTGAGATACCCATTAACTATGTAGATTAATGACATGACAATGTAAGAAAACAGAAACAGAGGTGTTTCTTACCTGCTGGACAACACTGAAGAACAGACTGACTTCTGCCCAATGGGACACAATTACATTCTCCGGCAGTAGTAAACTGATCTTCAGGTTTGATCACCTTTTAAATAAACACCTCCAAGCATATCATATTACAGAAGGATAACTGAGATAGGTTGAGTTCATGAAAACACCTGTGGCTGCAGTATCTATGCAAACAGTTTTAGATATCCAAATAAATTCAGTTCCAGAGACTGAGCCCCTTTTTTTTTTTTTTATCACTCTAGCTTCTCCCTCCATCTCTCACAGTCAAGTAATAAAATAGAAGAGGTTCTGCAGTACAAGCAAATCAGCAGCACGCAGGACAGACATTACCACATGTTTTCTGCACCATGCTTTGTGGGCAAGGCGCCTTTTTGTACTTTGTCCCAGTACAAAGAGGCTATATATCACCAGCTTGGACGCAAAACAGGACATTTAATCATATTTATTATTACAAACAACAACTTCAAGTGAGCTCTGCAGCAAAACATCACATAATGCTCAGCCTCAGGGAGTAGGTATGAAACAATAGACTGTACTCGCTATCTCAATTCGCATTACCCTGCTTTTACCAGACACACAGCACACCTACTTTTTAGGGAACCTCTGACTCAGTCATGTCTTAAAATCCCAGAAAGAAAATAAATAAAAAAAAAAAAGGCACGCAGATGGTGTATGCCCGATCAACCTCAAAGGAGTTCAGATGCTGACATTCCTCTCTGTATCACACATTTCAACAGATGCCACAGTTCTACCTAGTTAGTCCTGGTTGTGTTTTTCCCCTCCAGCCCAGCCGAGAATGCTACTTTTTTCCACCTTATACAAGGAAGAGGTCACTTAATCAGCAAGATAACCAGCTTCATTTTGTCCAAACATTGGTCTTAACACAATATTTGCTTTCTGACAAACCGGTACTAATGGCAGACTCCTAGACAAAAGGAAAAAAAATCCTCTGAAAAACTGTCCTGAGACATCTAACAAGCAGGTAATTTTCTGCTAACTCCCAGCATTCCCGAACACAAACTCCTGCTGAAGGAGATGCCTGGTGGGTGAAAGGGAACTTGCACCCTGGCTTAATGATCTATCCACCAGAGCAAGAAGTGCCCACTGCCCCACACAAAAAGGATTCCTTTCATACCAGCTCTCCAGAAGGTGACACTGCTTTTTTCCCCACTAAATTTCTTGTCTGTTTATCCAGTCTGTAGTTCACTCGCTGGAGTATTTCCTGTCTGATAAAATTCAAACTCAAGGCAAGGAGGATTATAAAAAACAAGAAATAGCAGCTACATACCATTTATGTTCACATACTATAAAAAGAGTCATAAAAATACTGCCAACTGCCTTCAGTGAAAAATATAATCAAGTATTTTCTCCCTTATTTCAATTAAAAATTCCAAGAAATAACAAGTTCCGTTTCCATCAAGAGGTGGAAGAAAACTTAACTTAATCATCTAGATCCTTTAAGAATAATGTTACACATGTTCTGGTGCATATATATTTAATATGTTTTAACTTCTAAAATGAGCCCTAAAAACATTAAAATCAAATCTTTGAAATTGAGCTCACAGTGAAAAATAAATACAGGCTCATCTTCTTGTAGAACAGGTTACCTTTTCCCTCCCCTGGCAAGAAACCACATTAAGTTCAGAGATGAGCCAGTCACCAGGAAGCAATACCCCTGCTTCACAGAGGGACTTGTCCACTCGATTCCTGGTTTGACCACAGTCTGTTATTGTACAAATACAAAAGTGTCAATGAGTCTAAAAAACAGCTGCTCTGAGCAATGATCAAGGTGCTTAAAGAACTTCTGACTTGGCGATCTATTTGCTGATATGAATCCTTCAGCAGTCACCAGTGCAACACATCCATAAACAGAAAGACCAGTGCTGGTTTTGCACACAGAGACCTCCTATATGCAGTATTTTCCCAGCAAGGACCTCACAGTGCATTCAGAAACACTAAAAATTCCATCTGCATCTTCATTAGTAATTTCTATCCTCAAAGAGTCCATCTCCACTAACTTTGTGCTGTCACAGTACCTAGAGATTGTCTGGTCAGGTCACAGGGGTTACTCCTGGGCTCTTCTATGAGATGTTCCGACAGAAATAAACTGGAAATGCTGTCCAGAGCTTTTAAGAAATCCTACAACAGACAGATACAAACCTGAGAACCTTTATTAACAAGTATCAATCTCCAACATGCAAGCATCACCACATATGAAATAAGAGCTACTTTGCAGCACAGGTCTCAGGCCCTTCCCTGTATTTTGTACCCCCTCTCTAGAATACTCTGGCTTCTCTCCCATTCCGGATGTGGGAGGCAAAGAGGCCTGAAGGTGAGCGGTCAGCTAGGCCCCTTCCCATAGGTCACTCTCAGCCAGGGTGCTGCAAATGTATACAGGATGAAGTAAAAGATGGTAACTGAGCTGATCTCCAACTTGGGTTACAGCTTTCTCAGCAATGATTCCACTGCATGGTATATTCTGGATTCAGTCAGGTGCAGATTTCAACCAAAGCACTAGTTACAGTAACAAGTTATTGTTAAACAATCCCCTCGCTGTATTAAGCAGGAAATTCAGACAGGACACTGTTAACAACTGCCTCTACAGGAAATTGAACTACAAGGATTTACCACTCTGTAGCTTTACTTTTTGCTTTGCTTCTTACTCACACAAACACTTAATTACTTACTGAGGGCCAAGGGAGCTCTTCAAGGCTACGCAAGCAACTCTCTATTTCACTGGTTCTCATTAGATCACATTCTACAAGACCATGAAGGATGAAATGGAACAAATCCCACTGCAGAGAAAAAAAAAAGAAGATATCAACATCTCAAAAATGTGTTTGCTTTCTTATCTCAATACAGTTCATGAGTTGCCTTCCTGGATCAGAACATGGAGAAAACGAGCAAAAGGATAAAACAAAGAGCAACATCCAAAATGAATAAGCAAAATTTCTTTAGTTCATACATTGTATTCTACCATAACATTTTCAAAACTAAACTACAAATCTCTAGTTCTCAGTTCCAAAACACATTGAGTATTTAATTCCTGTGCGTTCTAAACAGCTTGAAAAACATTCATATCCTTCCCAATCAAGCTGGTCTCAGCCTGCAACTAGGCAAGGCAATTTTCAGCTTGCTAATTGGGGATCTTGTAAGGTAACACCACGTGTATACAAAAATGAAAGGTGAAAGAAGACACAGAGGTGACCAATCGCACAGTCATGTGTGTTCAGTCCTAATAATCACTTAGATCCAAGTGGCCATTTCATCACTTGCTCCCAAATTAAGCTGTGCCTTCCCAACAGTCCCCAAGGCAAATACTGGAGACTGACAACTGTGCAGCCCTCTTTTTCTCTACCCCTGTGAATGAAGCCTGATGCTGCCAGCCTTGCTCCCACGAGCAATCAGTTCACACTGCAAGTGAGATAACTTCTATACGTGTGTGTCAGACTAGAGCAGGTAACTTGCAGCTCCTCAGAGATGAATAAAACCCTACCTCTTGCTGCTTCACTTCTGCAAGATAGCCAATGTTCTTCCTGCTGAACATCAGCTGCACAGGAACAGGTGTCCCAAAGTCCTCCTTCCAGACAGAAAGCAGCAGTTTCAGAAGGTCATATATGGGATTATTCTTCATTCGGAGCCTCTCGGAGCTCTCCTCTGGAGGCTTGATCCCAAGACTAAGAGGAACACGACCTGAAACTGTAAGAAACAGAAGGAAGATGAACTTCTGCACCTGCATGTTTTCTTTCTACAACCATCAGCCCAGTCCAATAGCAGATTTTGCATAGCTGATAACTAAGCAATCACTAAAGTAAAAACACCTCTTGAGCGTAAACCACTGAACATAAGGGAGTAGAGTCTGAAACATGCGAAAGTGTGCTCTGAAATTATACTAAGAGACATTATATGGGAATATATTTATATTTCTCTGAGATAAAGAAGTTTTGGCATATAGTACCAAATCTTGAAAGGTGATCGTTTCAGTATCCGTTCAGTCAGCCTCATATTTAATAAAATAGGAACTAGGCGCTATTCCAAAAGAAATGAGTAACAGAGGAAAACACCATTTAAATCTAGGAAAGATTAAACAGTTGTACATAGCTTTGACTATAGGCAGAGTTTACACAAGTGAAAGTAAAGTCCTACAGTATTTAACTGCAGCTAAACATACACAGAGAGAACAGTATCAGGTCTTCCTAGGTACAGTCCAATGGAAGTGGGCAGATTTGCATTGCTATCCCCCAAAATGACATTTCGATATATTCAGACATGGACTGAGAAGTGAACTGTGTAAAAACTCCTTAAGAAGTTTCTAAAAACGGGGTGCCCAAGAAGAAAACATCTGCATACAGACAGCAAGCTCACACTGAGAAAAGCACTGTGCTTAACAGATTAGAGCAACAGGGGGAAAAATTTAAAAAAAAAAAAAAAGAGCCACAAAAACATTATTGAAGGAAATAAGGCTTTCACTTTTAGGTGGGAAAAAAAAAAGAACAACATTTTTAGGAGAAGAAAAACTGAAAAATATAGCACATTTAAATAAAGATCTCAATAAAGGAAAACCAATGAAGATGTGAATAAGAACACCAGATATGAAGGACAGTTAGTAACCTCTACAGAAGGTGTAAGGAAATAAGAACAACCATCCAAATTTGACCAAAAAAAAAAAAGCCAACAGACTCAGTGGCACCAAGACAACCAAAGATCACAAGCTCTAAATAGGAAAGTCTCTGAAACCAAGGATTCAAGAGAACGTTAACAACACATTTTAACCTTAAACAGCTTTTCATGACTGACTTACCCAGCAAAGAAGCCAACTCAACCGTGCACTTGGCCAGCTGTTGTTCTGATGTGGGACACATGAACTGGAAAACACAGAAAGAGTTCCATCTTTGTCCCCACACTGCAAACTGGACAAAACAGGACTTCACAAGGGATAAAAATATCAGGGGATAAAAGCATCAGAGAATAGCAGGCAGTTTACAGCAGGAAGCACAGAGCTGCAATCAGGAGACCAAAGACTGAAAGACAAGATCCCGAAGGACAAAGAAGTCCACAAAGGCAAGTTATAACTAACAAGTACATCCGGAGACTAACAAATGCAATGCAGCTGTTTCAACTTTGCAAACTTGAATTGAGTTTAATGTTCTCTGCCTGAACTCAACTGTGAGACAAGGCAAACAGGCACGAAGATGGCTCAAAAGTAGCCCAATGTTTTCATTGTTACCACTTTTGCTGCTTTTTAACTTTTACCTTTCTGCACCGAAGCGTCTGACTCAGTCTACCCAGCAAGCACTCCAGCCAGCCAGGATCAATCACTTCCCCTTCGTCCCGTGGGCCCACAGCAATGCAGAGCACATCCTTGATGAAAAAGACAACAGTGATTGAGCTGCTAATATTCCGCACTTCCCATGAACAGATCTTTGGCCCTATGACAGAGGAGTGCTTTTCAAACAGAGGTGAAAAATAAAAAGGGAATAAGGGAAAGACAGCAAGCCAGGAAGCGTGTACCTTAATCTCATTGATTATTTGAGAGGGAAACGGTGCCCGGTGCAGACAGCCCGGAGAGCAGTCCCTTCTCAACTCCACAGCATCCTCACTGGGCAAGGGAAGTCCTGGGACTTTCAGCATTCTGTTGAATGTTGCCTTCACTTCTCTTTTAATCAATGCTACAAAGGAAAAAAAGAAAAAAAAAAAGAAATATAATCCATCTACTTCCACTTTTCTCTCCAGGGAGGCAAACAACCTGTTTCCAAATGCTACCCATATCTGCCTCCCATTCTGAGAGCCGCTGCGACTGAGGAAAGGACTTCACACTTTCATACCCTCCTGACTCTGAGCTCCCACTATATTAATGGCCAGTGAGGAGCTGCTCACTACTACCAGATACCACTGGGGACCCATTTCATTTTCCATCAAAAGTGTTTCAGTAGCTGTAATAACAAAGTAGCTGAGCCAGGAAACATTACCAAAGAAGAAAGCTGAATCAGCATGACCATACCAGTTCAACCACTGTGCCCACAAAAGATGTATGTTTTGAACCAAAATAAATTTTGACCAGCATCCAAAACACTAATCTCCTGCTGCTGCAAATGGTGCTGGATAGTCTTCCCCAAATTCTTGGCAGCATCTCCTGAAAGTAGATTTTGAGAGACTCTGAAGAGCTGCCAGAGCACTATTACAGATTAAAAGGACTATAGCTGCCTTCAGCATGCTGAAAACATACACAGTTGAAGATGTGTTTGTTGTACAGAAGTTCTCTACACATACGGACCATAAGGTGGCTTGACAGCTGTCTGTATCCTACATTTGAAATGCTATGACAAACTCAGCCTGAATGACATTTTCAGAAGCATTCATTCTTACCATCCTAACAGCTTCCATAACTACAAATCACTCACAAGGGCCAAGACTGAGAAGTCTCTGAAGAAGATTTGTGGAACTAGAAATCACTCCCTTTATTACTAAAGGAGAGACAGAGCAACTGCATGCTTCCCACTAAAGGAAAAGAGAGCACACTTCCTGCCTGCCTCCGCTTTTACACCTAAGTACTTCATAGCACCAGAATAAACTTCAACCCCTTGATCTCAGAAAAAGAGTATAACATACATGTTAGAAGTTCAGAGTGAGGAAGCTCACCTGCAATGTTAGCAGAAAGCCAGCCACAGGCCTTCTCAGTAGCCAGCTCCACTGCAATGTCTTCTGCACTACTCAAAACCTTCGCAGGGAGGAGGTGATAGGAGGCTTACTACCACAACACTAACAGTCAGTGAAAAATAAAAAAAAAAACTCCAGAGAGATACAGCTTAATATGGACAAGCAACATTTAAATAGAACATCACCATTTCTAGACAAACCATTAACTCTGAACAACAGAACAAACCCCACTGACCCCATACAAAAATTATCAATTATTCGTGAAGTTGATTTTAAAATCAGAAGTTCTATCCTTGCAAGATATATGTAATTTACCTACCACTCTAATCACAGCAGTTAGCTATTGGCTAGAGTATCACTTTGGTGTGATATCCAGGCACAGCCTGACAGAGGTGACTCTCTTTAGCTATCAGGTTCTACATCAGCACATCAGTAAATTCCACTGTCCTAAGCTATTAAGGGGTAAGCGAGGCAGCAAGGAAAAAAAAGATAATACAGACTCAGAGACAAGGCCTATAAGGAGTCTTTGTGAAAATACGTACTGCTGCAGATGTTTCTTCTGGCAATAAGACCCTTACCGCCTCAGGACCTTTCTTTTTGCAAAATCTGCAAGAAAATAACATGTCTCTGTATTACAGAAAGTTCTTGGACAACAGTCAGATGTTCATTACTGCAGGAATTTTCACATGCCCTCCTTCAGGGGCAAAATTAGCTGGAAAACTGCAGAGAAATAAGCCAAGCCAACAGAACCAGAAAGGAAAGAATTACAAGCCCCCAAGCTGCAATACTAAGTTTTCCAAAGAAGGGAAGTACAACAACTGCAGTAAAAGCCAGTTCGGAGCTGGATGCAGAGGGACAAACAGCACCTTTATTCCTTCCTACAAATATGGCATTAACTGGCTGGAGCACAGCAGACAGTCAGCCTAAGAAGAGCAGAGGTCAGGGTCTATAATTACCAGAACCTGAGCAAGACAGGCCGAGCCAGATTAGAATTACAGATTTCACAATAAGAAGAGAAGGGAAGGCATGGGTTTAAATAACTTCTCCTCCTTACTCTCTGCCTTTGATAAGTGCCTGGGCTCCTTCATCATACAGATGAGCGCACACCTCTTCAAGCAGCTTATCATGATTAGCATCCTCCTCCTTCACTTTATCCTGCAACATGACTTCAGCCCTTTGAACCAGCTCTGCTACCAGCGTTGCCCTGTGAAAACATAATATAAAAATTCAGACATACTGAAATCAATAAAAGGAACAATGCATGCTAACTGTAATCAGCTATTTCCCTCATTTCAGGATACTTCTCTCAGGCAGAAATGCAACTAGCTACTCTAATAAAACAGTATTAATCACACCATCTCTTTGTTGGTTTTTTTTGTTTGTTTTTGTTTGGTTGGTTTTATTTTTTTTTAATACCAAGAAGGTAAGGAAAAAAGTAACAAGTAGAGATATCAGAATAGTATTAGCACTCCAGAGTCAAAAGTTCGAGTTTTAACAGAAATGAATGGTTACAAGCTAACTTTCCTGCATCAATACTTTTACAATCTCAGTGAGTTGTGGTGAGAAATGCAGAGATGTCACCAGCAGCACAGTACAACCAGTGCTCCTCACAGATTGATACTGCTTAATGTCTTTAAGTTGGACAAGTGGATAGAGTAAATGGTCAGCAAGTTTATGAAGAGCCAGGGCTGCCTCTCAGAAGGACCCCAACAAGGTGAAGTAGTAGTTTGACAGTGGGGTAGTGATTCTGTACTACGTGTAAGGTCCAAGGTCTATCAGTTAGGGACAACGCTCCAGAAAAGGATCTAGCGTTCCCAGCAGACAGGCTGTACCACACTGGCCTCAGGTTACCAAGAGTGCAGTCAAACAAGTCAAGAGGAAGCTACTGTTCCCCTCACCTCTGTAATGCTGCACTAACACAGCTGGGATGCTGGAGCACACGACCTACAAGAAAAGACTGGGGGAGCCTGACTCATTTAGCTTAGAGAAGGTGAAATGGGAGGAAAGGGTCATAGAGAACACAGAATGAGGCTTCCAGGAAACGTACAGCAAAAGTATTAAAGACAAGATACACAAGTTGCAACAAGGGAAATTCTGATACAAAATAAGAAAACATTTTTCACAAATACTGGTAAAATCATGCAAAAAAAAACAAAATGCAAAGAGGCTACAGAATCTCCGCCCTGGAGGCTTTCACACCTCAATTGGACAAGCAACCTGTCCTAACACTGTAAGTGGCCCTGCTTTGAGTGTGAATTTGGACAAGATGACACCCAACTTCCAGTTCCTTCCAACCTACGTGTTTCTATAATTAGCAAGAATACTATGAAACAGATATTAAATCTCAAAATGCTACTCCATGCTCCACTTGGAATGTCATGCAATCCTCCTCTTTACACCCCATCACAAATCCCCTTCCCCCTCCTCCGTGAAGGAAATCTGATGTCACTGGACATAACATCATAACCCAATACAGCCTTGGTGTTCAGCTGTATGGCACGCTCTGAGAGAAGTTTTCTTTCCCCCATTCCTTCTCCTCTGCACACACAACTTTAAAGGATCATCTCTTTGCCTCATTAGTACTATGTTACTTCTTATATCGCAGAACAGATTACCAGCACTTACTTGATGTGCTTAACACAGTTTGATCCCACTCTCTCTGCCACAAACTCAACTGTTCTCCGCAGAGAGGGAGGCTGGTTGTGGAAGAAGGCCTGTTCCAGCTCTACCTGTTCAAAAGAAAAGCACTACAATTGATTAGAGCACTCCACCCACATTCCTCCTCTCCTCATCACAGGAGCAGACAGAACTGCCATGCATAATTGTGCTACAAAGCATGTAATTTGCCTACACTTGAGTATTCTGCTCCAGCAATATCTGGTGCCTCTGTAAACTATCCATTCCTCATTTCCTCCTAAGCACTTAACTCAAAGTTCATGATCAGTGTTTATGAAGCTACAAAAGCAAATGATCAGTAAAGAGAAGAATGGGAAAGCTCTGACAGCAGCTGCTAATGGTAAGTCACTGCAAAGGGCTTGTTTTTGGAAACAAAGAATCCTCTCCTAAATGCCTGGTAATTAATTCTGCATGCTCCTACACTCTACAGAAAGCATGGCTACAACCTAACTAAAAGCAGTTGATGAAAGATGTGCTGACATTTTATGCTAAAGAAGAGAGAGTTGTTCTAAGAATGCTTACTAAACTTCTCTAGATTTCAACATCCACATGGTTTCCCAGCCATGTGATTTAACCAGAATAACAAAGACTAAAGATACCTGACTCTCAAAAACAACATCCCTTGCTATCTAGGTCCATACTTTTCTTTCCCTACCATTGGGATACCGCTGTGTATCCTATTACCATGCAGGGAATTCCTCCTACTCTGCTTTCACTTGTGACTTCCAAATTACCTGCAGTTTCCGTTGTGTAATGGAAGTCTTTGGTGCCAAGGACTCTGCAGCTGTTGGAGTGATTTTCCTTATAAAGCCACCATTTTTTACTCCACTACCAGCCACAAAAGAGGCAAGTAGTTTCCGCAGCTCTCCTGTACAGAGAGACATGCAAAAGTGGTCATCATCCCATAAGCAAAGGAACAAACCAAAAACTCAGAGAGAGAAATTCACACTGTCAGTCCTGTTTCCAGAGCAAATTCTTCCAGCTTCTGTGAAAGCTGAAGTTTCAGAAGAGCAGAAACAGAAGCATTCCACCTATCTAACTAGCAGGGCAGAATAAAGCAGGCTCTAAAGCTAAAACAGGATCCCAGAAAGTTCCCTGGCATGTACAGACTTGTTCAGAAGGATCAGAAGAAGCCACTTCTATGAAACCCTTTTTAGCACAGTAAGCATAAACCATAACAAAATCTACAAGGACAACAAGACAAGAAAGAGTACAAAAAAAAATTCAACAGAATCAGAAGAAAACCACAGGGGAAAAGCTCAAAGAGCTCTTCAACCTCTAGCTTTCACGATGCAGGAACACCAGGGTTATCGCACAGTTTTTCTAGCAGCCAAGACCCAATAAGCAGAGAACCATCCCACCATCTGGCATTCTGTTCTCTACACATAAAGGCTTCATCAATCATTTCAAGAAAAAGATGTCTGAGACAACAACCCGATAAACCAGCAGGGCTTAAAAGGATTCTTCCCCCCTGCCTAATAACAGAAACACGCCCACAGTTCAAGATACTTCTCACAGTACAAATGCCTATACCTAGGATGCAAAAGTTGTATACTTACTCATTACTGTGTTTCTTTTCAGTTTGTAAAGGACGAGCTCTCCTTTTCCTCTGCTTTCAAGCTCTGTACAACTGCCCTAACTGTATAGCCTCCCTCCCCTATAGTCATCAAATAACTATGCTCAGTTGCAGGTGTTTCCAATACAGATTTTTAATCAAGGTTCACTTACACACAGCTGAGACCCAAAGCTGTGAGGAGAGGTAAAAAGACAATCCAAGGACTCACAGGACTAAAGAAAGAGGACAAAAAAAAAAAAAAAAGTACTGACCAAGATAGGGGCAGCAGGTATAAAGTAACTGCTGATCCACCAAGGGCACAGAGTCCTGGTGAGAGAAGAAAAGAAAAGCTGAAGCAACACAGCAAGAAAGAAATCTTATACACGTGGTCACGTGCAGGTTTCAAAACTGCCATTCTGTGAAAACAACAGAAACAACTAGACTCCACATTCACTGTCAAATTATGGACTTTGCAGTCCAAGTGTATCTCAACCTTTTCTTCTGATCACTGTCAAAGCCCAACTGAATTTTGATTGTTAGAAAACCAGGACTGTTGCCACAGCTGCTATTTGTAAAACAGGAGCCTAACCATAGAGGAGAATAAACGAGGAACACCTGCTGCACATTAAGTCTCCACAGGTGTTTTCACCCAGACTTGCTAGAACACTCCATTATGGATAACACCCCCCCAGTATGACAGTTACAGGCAAAGGCACTGGAGGAAAAGCAATTCTGATTCCATGGGCATAGGGAGCCATGTAGTGTACTCATTTGCAAAATATTCAGTTACCTCTTCATCTCATCTCTGCCACTAAAGAGATGATGCAAAACAGAGGTTTCTAATTTGGACAAGGCTTACATATGTTTTCAAAAACATATTGCTGATTTTTCACAGAATACCATCTATTCTCCTGCATGTCTGGGAGTTACCTAAAACATCACACATGCCTCTTTGCTTGCTCAAATTATTTTTAGTTTACTCACCCTTTATCATGCAGCTGGTCAACAGGTGACACCAAAAATAGTAATCTTGCTTTGACAGACCTATTGTACTATTTTCGTTGAGTTCACAATTACTATTAATTACCTGAAGGAAGAGCTGCAATTTAATCAGCTCACCTTGTACTGAGATAATCAGAGAACAGTATATGATCCTCCCACATAACTTGGCATCTATTCTGTGAGCCATTATCACAGCTGAGATGCCCATTGCCTGACAAAACCCTGTGTTCTGAACACATACATTTGACAATCCAGAATGCAATGCAGACTAGCAACTTGGACAAACCAGAGAATGACACTGGTCTAGATAGTCTCACTCAATACAGCTGCACGGAAGCCAAGATCCTGACAAAATCTTAAACTCCTGAGGCCATAGTAGGTCCACCCTCATCCACAGATTCAGAGGGCCTGCTACTGCACTAACTCACCAAAGCCTGAGCAGATGTCACAGTATCCATCACCAATCCCTCCTGCCTGACATCCATGGCAAAAAACAATTCTTCAGGGACTGATGGAACCTGAAACAGAAACCCCAGTCAGAACAGCCAAAATAGCAGTCAACTTATACCATTTCTGAAAGAAGACAGTAGTTTTTTAACCATTAAAAAAAAAAAAAAGATAACAAGGATCCTCTCTGCCATAAGGAGACTTTTCCCCATAAAATTAAAGATTTAATTTAATCACTATTATGCATGCCACCTTCCTTACCCTCCCCTATGGTATCTTTAACCTTGCCTGCAAATTTCTGCTACCAAATCACCTTACTTCCATCTGAAGACACAAAAGAATTTTAAAAGTTTATCACATACCATCCTTTGATCCAACAAAACATCCCCATTCATTCGAGGATGCCAGTCAGCACCCCTCCTTTGTGCTCCAAGTTCTAACACGAATTTGCCAATGTTCTTACAAGGATGTGGATTTAAGGACAAGTGTGCTTCAGCAGCAATTAGAATTCATATTGGGAAAAAAAGTTACTTCACACAGTTTGACTACAGGACAACAGCTCTCTATTAGAATACAGAGGATTGTTTGAACCCCAAAGTAGCACAAAAAGAACCTAGTAATTTCAAGTGTTTTAATTCATTTCAGTATTGAGTATTTATTGGGTCCTGTGGTCTGCCTTTTCTTTGGGGAAAAACTGTGTGCACGTAATTGACTACCTGAAAAAGCCAACCCAGAACTGCAAGGATCAGCAGTTTGTTCAGGAAACTCATCTCTTTGTCTTCAGAAAGGACCATTAGCCTGCCATGCATAAAAAGCAACAAGAGGCAGCATTAGATTTCATTACTGCAATTTACTTTCAGGAAAAACATTCCAAACCACTCAGTTTCTGATCATACTATTTGTAATCATGTACACATTCCACACTTGTTTGCCTACAGAACGCAGGGCAAATTCTACTCTTTTGCACATACACATTTGAATAACGTGCTGTTTTAACACTGGAGAAAC
Source organism: Phasianus colchicus (assembly GCF_987193195.1). NCBI lineage: Eukaryota > Metazoa > Chordata > Aves > Galliformes > Phasianidae > Phasianus > Phasianus colchicus. Next base: position 26,906,173 of record NC_143440.1, read on the forward strand.
CAGTGTTAAGCAACTCTCTAGAATGTGTTTCAAATTTTCCTCATGTACAACACAAAGAAAACTATTAATTAGGCACTGCTCACCCTGCAGGTCTGAGGCTTAAATTCCAGGTTTAAAATTTGCAGCTACAGATGTAGAATGGGTGAGTTAAAATTTAAAGAATGCTGTTTACTCAATGAACATGAACTTATTGCACCTCTATCTCTTTGTTTAAGATATCCTCCCTTAGTAGTGCTAAGATATGAATGCTCATGATTTGCACACAAAAAAGTACCTTTATAAGAAATTCAAATTAGCACCAGCATGTATTCTCAAACAAAACCATGCACAGAACAGCTTTCTAAACTGATATATTTTCCCAGGCTCTTACCTGTATACCTGCAGCAACAGACAAAATACCTTCCTATAGTAATCAAGGAAAGGAGCAATATGATCCACAAGGGAAAGAAACTCCACGATCCAAGGAATAGTGAGGACAGAACGCTGATTCCGAATGGATCGTCTCAGAAGCTTCAGTATGTCCAGTACAGGCAAAGTCTTAATGAACAAAAAAAGTTAACTTCAAGCCGCTGCTTTATCTTTGATAATTAAAGAAAAATATTTTTCTATATCATTACTATTCTTTCTAAGATTTCCTCTGTACAAATAAAAGGTGACTTTTTTGGCTAATGAAAACATTTCTCTGCACACCAGAAGAGGTTTGTCTATGCTATGCTATGACAGCAAAAACAGGTCCCGCTGGGACTTTCAAATACAAGGCTGTAACACTAAAAGCATGACTGGGTACAGGTGGAGTCAAGGTTTAACCCCTGCTTTCTTGCATTCATTACACTGCTAGGAGGTGAGTGAAAAACTACCAAATCATTCCTGGTAGCTGGATTTTACACTATAAAGGCAAGTTTTACCTAGACTCCTCAGAATCTATCAGCCCCAGATTAGCAAAAATAACACAGCACCTCGTACCTCACCATCAGTGCATTGCTCCCTTTTTCTGTTACATAAATTTTTCTTCTGTTTCCAGCATCAGAACGTGTGATGGAGCACAGAATAGCGTAACACCTTCACAGCAATCACTCCCTTGCTTTGAACAGGCATAACTATTCATAATACCCTTACTGGATTAGGAAGTCTGTCTATCAAGCAATATCCACATTGGATTGAAGTGCTTGGTTTCTTACTTGGTTCCTCAATGCTACTGCAGTGTCTTGCAGGTCTCTAGTTGGTTGTTCCACAGTGCGATATGGCAAGAATACAAGAAAGCCCAGGAACTTGGCAAGGAGTCTCAAGCTTAACAGTACCACAGTGAAACGCTTCTTTTCATCCTGCAATGAATAAAAACAAGCTGGGCAATATTACCCTGAGCTGGCAAAGCCACTACCCACAATAAACTTCTATTCCCTTCATATAAAAAGGGCCACATAGCTTCATCAATGCTTTCCATAAATGTTTCCAAAATGCATATTTGTCACACATTTTAAATTGGTTCTGCCTCTACTGCGTCACTTACCATGAGAAGATATTGAGAGGTTTCTAGAACAAGCTGCTCAGTCATATATTCATATTAACAACTTTGGAGACAATGAGAACTGACCCTTTGTTGCCTCTTTTGCACCACTACTCTTCTGCAAGATTTCATGTATCTTTGGCTGCTACTTTGCTAAAAGTCTAAAAGCTATGATACTTGTGATAAGTATAGGTAAGTAAAGGGACACCTGAACAGGCTTGACCACAAATTCATTGAGGCTTTCTGCATGGAACAGCAACAATAAAGGAGCTATGGGAACTGAATGCAACAACCAAACTCAGTTGTCTCAATAATGAAATAGATCTAACACAAGGTGCTAACAATATAAAAAGAGGCTCCGCCACAGGAGATTACTTTTCAAACTAGCACATCTCATCTCTTAAGACAGTTCTATGAGACATTCTGAAGCACATAAGTAAATGTGCAGGGCTTGGACACTGTACAAATTACAGAGTTATGACATAACAAAAGAAAGAAACCCTTGTCCCGTAAATTCACTGGTAGAAACTTAAAACAACGTGAAACCTTAACAGTTTCAGTATAGGTTCAGTTCAGGAAAACTCCAGCCAGATGCATGTGCAGAATACAGCCTTACCTGTTCATCCATATCTGTTTCCCCATCACTGTGCTCATGCTCCACCAGAGTAAGGCCATCTAGCTCAAGTATCTTCAAGCACAGGCTATCCACCAGGTGCTGATTGAACTGGTAACTTCAGCAAAAGATGATGATGAGTCAGATTGGGCTGCAAATAGCAGTACAATCTCAACTAACACACCACAAAATTTAAAGCCGATCTCCCAGTTATATCAAGCATTAAATTACAAACAAAGCAATGGATAGAAAATGAACCAAGTGATAAAATTAGCGCTGGCTGACTGCCTTTTCCACTCTTAAGCTCTTCAAAGCAGATATTGTTTAGTAAGTCCCAGCAAAAGGATAATAATATGGATCTGTCTACGCAGGAAGTAAAGAAGTAAATGAACTTACATTCAACTCTGCCATATATGGCAACTCATCTATGCTCTGGACTGGGAAAAACTTATTCAAGAAAACCAAGAAACTGGCTTCCATCCTCTAAGTCCTTTGCTCCACACACTACTGCACAAGAAATGTTTGGACAGGCTGGTGCCTTTGCTATACATGTCTGCACTTCTCAGCACTGGGAAATGCAGGTAGCCTGTGACAAGATGTTATGGTTCAGTGATTACCATCCAGCCTAAAATAGTGCAGAAATGCACTCCATGCCTCAAACAGAACCTGTCTGTTAATGTGCTCACTGGCCAAGGACATTAAGTGTGGTGATACACAGCTGTAGAATATCCTGATATGCTCTACTTAACCTAGGTTACACTATGCCAAAAGGCCTCTGAACACCCCTGCTGCAACAGCAACACAATTTTCCCCACACACCCCATGCTTTGCCGTGGAAATAGTAACCAGCTGACCTTCCTGCGCTGAGGATGAAGTCCCTGAAGAACTGCTGGCACCCTGGGAATGAAGGGGGTGGGCAAGGTCCCCTGATGCTCTGAGGAACAACAAATCTTTCCTGCAACCTCTTCAGACGGCTCAGATTATCAGGACCCAGCATATTAAGGACATCCTGGTCTGGGGCGTCTCCCCAGCTCGCACCACCACCAATAGGATCTTTACACATCTTTATAAGAGAGAAAAAACAAGAAAGCAGAAAACTCATCAAACATCGTTTCATTTTACCTCTTCCCCTGTGCATTCCTCATTTTCCATGAGATTTTGTTTTAGGAGGAATTCAAGCATGGTCTTTTCAGCCAGTGCACACAGAAAAATCTCTTTACCTCATGTCAAGACACACTACCCACCTTGGCCATAAATAGCCTAGAGATTCTGAGAGATGGAAAACACACAGCTAACTCAGGCACATCTAGCAGCCAACATCTGCATGTGGAGGAACCTCCATCACTTGCACAGTCTTCAGCTGACAGATCACTGATGCAAACTCAGATTGGACATGAGGAATTCAATAGTTCACATCTTTCATGTAATGTGAGTGGGGTTTTTTTGTGCCTACTCTGCTATCCAAAAAGAACCTACCAATAAGCCAGCCACTTAGAGAGAGAATACAACAAGAATAAATACTCTAGTCAGGAGCATCCTTTCTTTTTTCATTCCTTCAGCTACTGGTCAAAAAAAAACTCCTGCAAATACAACAGCAATACTATACCAAAAAGAGCCCATTTGGCTGCTACACAGAAGAATGTGAGACTCTCTAGAGATAGCATAATAATGTTGCAAAGGAATGGAACTGGGAACCTCTTCATTTCATACACATCAAAATGAATTATTTCTAAAAATAAATTGTTCTAAAACTAGAATGTCAAGGGTAAATAACATGAAGAATAAGTTCTTACAACTCATGACATGCTCACTGTGCCTTACAATTGGATAAGGATCAGTAACTCATCACTGATTTGTATTTCCAGAAAATGCAGGAAATTCTCTTCCTGAAGAGTGGGTTCTCGCAAAAAACAAAAAGTTTCAAAAGAAAACTCTCAAATTTGCAAGACAGCTTGTTTTCTCAGGCTGAGGAAGGATCAAATCACTTCTGACACATATCTTCATGAAAAAAAAAAAAAAAGAACTGAGGAACTTACCTGGGTGAGCTGCTTCTGAAAGAGCCTGGCAAAATGGCTGTGGTTGCAGGTTGCAGACAGGTGAGCCATCATGGCCCTGTGAAGGAAAACCTCACAAAATGCTGACTAGATCTTCATGGTACAAAAACAGTATTTTAACTTCAAATTACACCAAAATCAAACTAACAGCTTTTAAGAAAGCGATCTTCAGTTTTCAAAGGCCACTGAAAAAAGGAGCCTCTTTGCTGATCACGGAAACAAAAATTCTCCCTGGATTCCTCCTTAGTGTCTGCAGAGCAAACAGCTTTAGAGACAAAAAGACTCTCTTCTTTTCCTGCAATAATACCTTTATTTAGGAAGAAAAAGTATACATTCATCTCCCATTTCTTCCTGTGCAGTGAGCTGAGAGCTCACATAGATGCAAATAAGAAAACAGCAGTAGTTCTGATGCCCAAAGGGAATGAACATTCCTCGTTTAAACCTCAGCCTTGTTTTGCTCCATATAACTTCAGTAGGCTGGTGGTTAAGATTAACACAGAAACCCACAAGGCAACTGCTTTCAAAAACACAATGGTTTCTTTATATATACACAGTAAATAAATAAAACCATTTGCTTTCCATATGAAGAGACAAACTAGTCTTGTTTTCAGAGCCAAGACACCAGAACCTGCTGAAACATTTACAAGAGAGAAAAGTTTCTGTACATATAACACATACATGCTTAAAAGGAGTGGGGCACTAGAAACAAGAACTATGCACAAAAATGCATTCAGACCACAACGTACTGGCTGTGAGTGTAACTCTTTCTGTGACTGGGAACAGGGTAAGAGTTACACCAAGACTCATCACATTAGGCCACCACCACTTATACCTTGTTTCTTTAAGGGGATAGTTGAAAATTTTATATGGAATATAGAAGCAACTTTGCACAGATGCTCCCTGCCAAGATGCACAGCCCATTACAGCTCAGACCATTAGGAAGAACACAGAAATTAGGAGCTGAGTCTGGTATTGCGGCAGTAATTTAGCTACACTAAAGCTAAATTTCAGTTCTAGATGGGGTTACAGAAGACTCCTACCTGATCTTGCTGCCCAGAACTCTTTCAAAGTCCCAACCAGGTTTTTCATGGTTATCCTCCCATTCACGCAGCAGTTCATAAAAGATATCCCTGTGAACCAAGATATTTAAGGAATTCCTACTCTTCTAAATTTGAAGTAGCAACAACTGAGCATTCAATTGCTTCTAAACTACCCAGTGAGACTCTACCTTAAATTAAGTAATTCAAGCATCTACCCATTTTGATACTTCTGCCCAAACTCAGACAGAATGACCAAAGCACCCATTTATCAGACATACTGAAGACTGAGAAGTGGGAAAAAATAAGCCACACAAAATAATACCTATGAGGAGAAAAAAAGGACCAAGACAACTCGCCATTCTCCCCTCACTGTTGCTGCAAGCATGGAGGGAGGTGGCAGGAAGAATACAAAGCATACCAGATATATATTCAGAAGCAATCTATATATACGGTGCCACAATGTACTGGCATTTACCAGAAGCCTCAAAAACTCCTGAAGAATTAGGCTATTCTTCTCTAAAGACATTAAACATTTAGCTCCTGCAGTCAAGATGGACAAAGGCTTTCCTTTTCCTAATTAGAGTGAAAATCTACAGTATGTAGCATAAAGGGGACATTCTTGACATCTTTTGTTCACAACTATGGGCAGATAATATCTTGTGAGCCATACAGTAACAGTAAAAGAATCTTACCTTTGTTTCTTAAATATGTGAAATGCTCTGTCACTGGGAAAGTTAGAACGATTGTCAGTTTCTGGCTGGAAAGAAACAGATTGCACAGAGCATGGCAGCAGCAGAGACACCTGTTGAAAACATAAAAGCAACAATTAGGCAAACGCAAGTGTAATTTATCCAACAATCCTGACACCCAGAATAAGAGTGGAGAGAGGTGATAGTGAAAACAGGAATCGCTAATTGAGTTGTTCGGACTCTAGTCATTTCCCAGTTGCTAACTGCTGGTAAACACCAACGCCTGCAAAAATCTACATTACACCACAGGCAGAATCACTCATTATGAATGCAAGCTTCTTATCTCTATAGGAAAGCAACTTTTTTTTACTGCAATCAACAGATTGCAATTAGTATTCATACAGTGTGGAAAGAATGACCTGCAAACCGCCAAAGCGTATCTTCAACACAAGGCTTCTGAGAGTGCAGAAGGACAGAAGCCTCTGTACAATTTCTGCATTCTGTCTCCTATTTTAAAAGTCTATGCCTTCAAGTAACAAAAAACCTTACCTATAACTTTAGTTAAACTGATCAGTTATTGATGTGCTCTAGTGTCAGGAAGTGTGCTGTACTTTCTTTAGCAAATGCAATGGGATGCATGAAACTAAATAGAAAATAAATGCATTCCTAGCATCAAGCTTCAAGCATCTGACTCAGATGATCTGATCAGGAAACTCATTGTTTCCAGACTGCAAGCTTCGTTTGCCTCAAAGAAGCACTTATCCCCAACTACATTATGATATTGCAACTAGCTGGCATCCCATTTGTCTGGGCTTAATGTTGATTAGATACAAATCTCAAAAGCAAAACCTGGCTCTGTTTAGCCACTAGCTAAGGTCCACAACATCAGGCAGCCAGCAGTGATTCAGAACTAACAGTCATGAGATTATGCAATTCACTCACTCAATGAAAAAAAAAAAAAAACACACAGAAAACAACTTTCAAACACTTCCCAAAGAAGACATGACAAAGAGACTCACAGTAGAAGGAACGAGAGTTATCACTAAGGCCAACATAAATAAAACTTCATCACCACAGAGGTATAAGAGAGCATTCAGTTGAGGTCTGCCAATATTTACCTTGGCAGTGCTGCTTTCATATGCCTGCTTGAGCCTCTCATGCAGGGTGGGAGAAAAAGTTGCAATCCGTTCATTTTCAGCCAAGAACTTCAGTGTCCCCTTTTCTAAATGGGAAATAATTCTGCCAAGACAACATCCATAAAACCCACAGACATACAGACACAAACAACAACATGATCAGACCCAAAGAAATGTTTACGTCATTCTTAAGAAGCTACCAAGTAAAGAGTTCCAAGCCCGAGTCACCCTGGATCAAATCTCACTGACATCTGCAGGGACATTTTTTCTTACTGCATTCATCTCATGACTTCCCGTTTCTTGCACACAGAGGCCAGCGCAAGAAAAATTCACAGCCATCCAAATTTAAGGGTATTTTGAGCGAAATTTAATCTCTATATCTGGAATTAGTAAAGCTCTAAGATCCAGTCACACTTGCTTCATCTCACACATAAGCAGAGGAAATTAAAAAAAAAATCATCTCAACTCACTCATATTGATAATCCAAGACCTGAACAGCGAAATAAACGCAATTGTGCACACTTCGGAAGTGCTGTCTCCTTGATACATCTAATGGGAAAAAAAGAAACATGTGACAACAATCACATTTATAAGCTAAGCAATCAAAAATACGCTCCGGAGGAAAGAAGGAACTGCCATATCCAAAGAATTAAATATCTTCCAGATTGGTACCAATTTCCAGAAGTTCCTATTCCCTGGCACCTGATAAATCCCCATCTTTCTGATACTAACGGCAACTAAATTGTTTGATGCTGTATGGGAAAGAAAATATTCCTCCTCAGCTTTTTGGCCAGCAGTATGCAGAGCCAAACAACAAGCAGACCAACTGCAAGCACTGATCAGCTGCTGCTGATGATCATGTTGTGTTCCGAAGCTCAGCCCTAAGAAACACTGAGAAGTAAAACAAAGGTTAAACAAATAAAATTTTCTGAAGTTTTCATCTTAAAGCCACTCTTTGTTTCATACTTATATCAAACTACTGACTGTATCAAGAGTAAGAATGAATTTGCCAAAAAATCAGATGTAACAATTATTTATCTACATTAACAGCCCCTGTGTGCCCACATCTGTGACCCAACATTTAATTTAAGAAACACATGGCAAACAACAACACTTGCGAGTTGTAAGAACCAACAGAGGAGAGACTAACATATCTGTACTCTCTGAAAGTTTGTTTTAGCAAGATGCTGTAGGTACTCACACACAACAGCAGAAAAGTAGATTCAAACACGATCTAGCAACCCTGATCTATCATGTTGAAGTAGTACCTCCCACACACATGATTTTTGTCAGCATTCAGATGAGTTCCACTGTGTTTTTTATGGCATTAGATACTAACTGTTCAGGCTACAGGCAACTTACCTATATCACATTATCATCATTCACAGGAAAGACATTCTTTCCACTCAATTCTACTGCTTACCTTTACTTCCTTCACTGACTTCAAGGTCACTCTCTTCTTCCTCTGAAGCAGAAGTTCCTTTAGATGTTAACAGTTGCAGAACAAAAAAAATCTCCAGGAAAATATTTGGTACCAGGTTTTCTGGAAGAGAAGAAATGTGATACTAGAGATGAATATTGTGTTTCAATCCATTTTAATGAACGAAGGTAAAAAGACAGACAACTGTTCTAAGGCAAAGTCTGTAAAGAACTCCCTCCCCACACACAGCCACAGCATATATCAACGAAGAAAGATGTGTGAGGGAAGGGTCTGGTTGCTCAAGTGTACCTCATCAAATAGGACCACGCAACTGCAGCCTCCTACAGGTCAGAGTACTGCATCACGTTCATCTACTTCCCTAAATTTTTATGTAAAATCTATTTATTTTAATAACTGAGTTGGCATTGCTTATTCTTTTAGGAGTTATTTATACACAGCAACCACACCAGAATTTCTACTTGTTATCTGCCTTCCCTTCACAGTGCGCATACGAGCTCAAAGCTCACAGAAGGGTCAGTCTCACATCCCAGTCTTCACCTGCTATACACGATGAGTAGAGCTGTGCCAGACACTCCAACTGTTTCTTGCAGGAAACCTTTGCAGGATCTGCACAGGTCACCAGATGGCTTTCAGAAGGAAGACTAGCACTGCGAGTGTAAGTGGGCTTAGTAGGAGTCCCAGGATCAGGAGATATCCCTGCAGGAGAAGATGTCTGGTGCAGCAACTTGCATCTGAAATTCAAGAGCAGCAACATACTGTGTGGCTTAAATGACACACGGCAACCATGTGACCAGAAGAGAGACCTCTCCATTTCAGCACAGCATGAAGGAAGTCCTGCAGTAACTAACCACATCATTTATACTGTCTAATCCAGCTTTTAGCATGGCACTGCTAAAGAAACACATTCAAATTCCTACTCTGATGATGCTGCCTGGCTGCTTACGTTGTCTCTTTTCATCTAAATTGGTATTTGTTAAAAATATTGAACCTGCCCTCAAAAAAATAATATTGTCCATGTAATTTCTGACAACTAGACACTGCAAAATCTGTGCAAATAAGTTTCATCTCCAGACTCCCAGCTATATTTACAAGTAAATAATGCCCTGAGAAGAATCAATATGAGTACGTGCAAAGGCAATGCAACAACTGATGAAATTCTATATCGACAAGTTGAGCAACAGAAGAGACAAACTACTTACTTAAATTGCTGGATTCTGAATCAATAACAATTACTCAGTTAAATACAAAGGTATTGCTTAAAAAAAAAGCCTGAGGTCACCCAAAATGCAGGAGCATACATAAGACACATAAGAAGCAAGAGAAAAGCCACTAACAGCAATATGAAATGACCATTTAACATCCCAATGAAACATCCACACTATGAACATTACATCCACTTATGTCCAAATTGTCTCAAGAGTAAAATCTTTAAAAGTAACTTGAAAGGCTATGGGGAAGACACAAACATTTTTCATCACAGCCAAGAACTTTTTTGCTGGCCTAACCTCAAACTGCAGCAATGAAAAACAAATCAGTCCCAAAATGGAAGCGGAAAGGTTATTTTCTAACATCTGTCTTGCAATGAACATAAGCACTTGATAAATTAGAACTAAAGAAAACTATTTCATGCTAAGCACTTCTTAAACCTACCACAGTAAGCCTCCAAAAACACAGTTACGCTCAGCTTCATTTCCACCTCAGTGTTGTCATCTACCTCAGCATGAATTTCTCCCTTTGAGCCACTGCTCAAAAAAGAAACCCAGTTGGCTGGAGACTGTCTTACCTTTGCTGCTCACTTCCCACACTACCGAGGACACAGAAGCAGCTCCTAGCCCCAGGCACTAACCGTTCTGTTGAAAGCACGATGGCTTAGATGAGATCACCTCATGGGTCCAATCCAGCCCACGTACTGCTATTTCACCTACTTTAGTTTATACGAATTACTGGAACACTGCAGGTGGAATTCAGACTGGAATATGTGCTCCACTAAAGAGCACAAAGGTAAGTCTGAATCCTGACCAGCTCTGGTACAGGCCCTGTACAAAAGGCAATTTGTGAGAACCTAGCGGGTCTGTTCCAGCCTATTCTGGTCCCACCGGAGTCAACTGCAAGTCTGCCAAGCAAAGAACTCTACTCGTGTCCCAAGGAGTTTCCCCAAGAACAAAAGCTATAAAGAACACTAGCAGTTGTGTCAGCAATTATATATTACCATGCTTTGCTTTTTACTTCCAGAGCACCAACCATCACAGACTAACAGTGATATCACTTTACAGATGGAGGAAAGTTACTCATTATCTGAGCAGCGGACAAAATTAGAGCTGGAATTCACCTCATCTCCCAGCACACACAATTTTAGTCAGATATTTGTGGTAGCAACTTTAAAACTTCTTAAAACTGAATTTCCTGCTACCCATATCCCATTTCTCTGACCACAAGCCTGTGTTAGTCTGCCTAAATTCCATTAATATATTCCCCACATCTGCACTGTTAATTCATTTTCTTCAAACTCAACAATACCTTCTGTGACAGATGAAGTCTTCAGATACAGCCTAATTACATGCACTCAAACCAACACATTTCACCTCTACAACCTACAAAAAGCTGGACAGGAGACAACCACACATGCAAACCCATGAAAAGGCAATGGTAAGAAAGCAATAAAGATTCCTGAAGATAAAATGAGGGTTGCCTATCCAGAGCTAGTACACCTTTAAAATGACAAGCATGAGCTAAGTGCATTAATGTACTGATCTGACAGCAGTCACACTTGGCTTTAGACAAATTAAAGTTTATCAGCATCTGTTTTAGATACTCTTCTGGTCGTTTCCGCTCTCCTATCAATACCATCTTCAGTAAAGAGAACTAAGAATCAATACAAGCCCTTCAACACCCTGTTCAGACTGTACCGTTCTTTCTTCAGCATCTCCCTCTCCTCTTGAAGGCTGCTGCTTATCACAGAAGTTGGGCTTCCCTCTTGTACAGTGGTAAAGGCCTCAGAGCTTGACCCAGCTGAAAATCGAGCAGCTGGAGACTGGCTGACAGGCGTTGAAGTGAAGCACATCTTTGGCTTTGAAAGAGGGCGTTCAGCACTCACAGGAGTTGGGTTGATTCGCCTTGAGGGCTTGCTTTTGCTGAAAGAGTGAGAAGGGATTTCGTTGAAATCACCAAAACAAGAAAAGAAATTAAATCTCAAGACTGACACGCATTAAACTCTTCCAAAAGAACCTAATGCTAAAATAAAACAGATATCAAGCCAGCATTGTGAACTTCTAAACTTTCTCTGTAGATACTGTCAGTACTCAAGGATCTATGGATGGCAAAAAGCAGCCTGCTGCCGACACATGTAATTAATAACAGTGCACAGAACAGTGACAAAGACTGCCAAGCAGCTCCTCCAAACAACTCTGGTTTAGAAGGACAACAGATGAATTATTTTTGCATGAAACCAATTCACCAGTAGTTTCTAACACAACCAGAAATAAAGAAGCTACCACTATATCCCAGTAATGTGTTATCTTTAAAGTTTAGGGGAACCCATTCTTCCCACATAAGCTACCTAGACTGGACCTTCAGGAAGAGGCTCTGTAATGCATTAAGAGGCATTTCCCAGGCAGACACAGAGACTATCAATTTTCTGCTGGAAATGTAATCGTCCAACTAGAAAGTGACCCCTTCAGAGGCCAGTGTCGGGCTTACAGAGTAAACAGCCTGACATGAAATCATTACACTTCCTAATAAAAGTTTTAAAGAGTGAAAAAATCAAAGTAGTGAGGCAATCACAAGACAAACAGTTACCCCAAAGCAAAGGTAGTGTCAGCAGGGAGAGAAGGGCCTGGTGAAGACGAAAGTGAATATGAGAATTAGCCAGCTATTTGTACATAACCACATGAGACAAATGAAGCTGCACACCGATGTTCATTAACAGAATTCACAAAACATCAACCCAAAAGCTTTTCTTCTTGCATCAGTAAAGCTGAAGAGCCTTCCAGGGCTGCACTTGATCAGCAATTGCTATTGTGTTAAATAAGAAACACGAAGAGCTAAGATAATGCTGACTTGTTAGAACACAGAAGGACAAAGTTGTGTTCAGCTTTACGGCAGCTGGCCTGTGCACCAGCAAGCTGCAGGCACAACACAAGTGAGAGGCTGAAGGGGCACCAAGGTGAGCACACAGGGCCAGAAGTTGACTGCCTGTGACAGCAATACTCCCCTCTGCAGCAGCAGTTACAAGGCTGTTCTGGCCAAGGAAAACAAGAAGTCAGCCTCAGGGTATTGTTTGTGACAGCATTCAGAGGTGCACAACAGAATGGAACAGCAACCTGCAGGACAATCCAAATGAGAAAGCAAGGCAGGCACACTCTTACTTTGTCCAGCCAGAGGCAGTACCCATGGGTGGGAACTCCTCTAGGTTGTTAAGATTCAGCTGGCTAGGAGGGGATCTAGCAGCAACAAGAGGCACTTCACTCCGCTTCCTTCTCCCTCCACTCCATGATGCACTTTCATTCTTTCCATCTTCCTCTTCGGCCAAGGACCGCCCCAGGTCCCGAACAACCTGTCGGCCAGAGGCACTGACAGAGCTGCTGCCCTTCCTCCTGCCCCGCCTTGCCGGCAAGGCCTCTGGTGCAGCAGCGAGGAAGCTCCCCAGACTGGCCTTCTGAGCTGAGCGCTTCTCACTGTGGGTGAGCACAGGGCTGTACCCAAAGCTCGGGCTGCTACTGGACACCACGCTGGGGAAGTCACTGCAAGGGCTCGACAGGTTCGACCCAGAACAGGAAGAGGAACCGCTGGATGCAGCAGCGGGAGAAAAGCTGGTGTCTGTGGTGCAGGAGGTCACCGACACCGAAGTCCTTTGGGAAAAGAGCTGCACTCGGCTGCTAGTCGCGTGGCCTGCTCTCCTTTCTGGTCCTGTCCTTTGGCTCCTGTGGGCCTTGGAATTGGGAGTTTTAGCAGGAGTGGAGGGTCCATTAGTCAGTATCTGGCTGGTCTGCTCCCTTAAAAAATTCAGCAGAAAAGGCACAAAGTCTTTCTGAAGCAAACTGAACGATACCAGCTTGTCATGGATGTGATTCTCCTACAAAAGAGGACAAAGCATTAATATAAAGTTGCTTCCTCAATCTTTCTTTTCACTTGTCTAGACTCATTTAGTACTTCAATACACAATAAAAAACAACATGATATGCCAAAGTAGGCCAATACAATTCAAATGACCTTAGCACAAGTCATAAGCCTGAAAGCCAGCCTCCACACAGTCATTTTGGCAGGAGATTCCCAATGGAGTCACTCACTTTGGCCTCCAGCTGGGAACTAGCAGAGCTGTCCCCTGGAAACAGCAGTGACACTTACTGGAGCTGCGGTCAGCAAGAGCCTGGAGCAACTGGCATCTCTGCGTCCAATGTTTCAAAGTGGGGCATGGATACTGAAGCAGCTAATTCTAACATGAAAAGCAAAAGCCTACAACTTCTCCGTTCCCTACTTATCCACAAATGCCACCTACATCCACAGAGGGGTGCTGTGAGAACAAGTGTTTAAGTATTTTGAGTCCCTTGGTGCCAAATATCAGATGCTTCAATTACATATTTCCTCTTGCTTGAGACCCCCCAGAGAGCTAACAGAGACTGCACAACTTCAACATGCATGACATTTGTAAGTAACAAACCTTAAAAAAAAAAACCAAAAACACACACACACACACACAAAATTACTCATAGAATCAACATGTTATAAACTTAAACAGGTGGCGATCTTCTCAGGGTAACACTAGACAAAAAGAACTCATATCCCATGCACAGCTCAAAGCCTTGTACGCTAGGAAAAGTGTCTTTTGTTCCGAACAACACACACATTCCTGTTTCCTCTCCATGGTACTCTGTGCCATCTCAACAACAGTAGAAGCAGCGCTCACAGGCAGCAACTTCCTCCTTAGTGACATGAAAATAACTGCATGCACATTCTGTTTCATTTCTATTCACATCTCCACTCTAAGAAAGAAGAGCAAACACTGTTCTGGAAATACTTTTCACAAAAGAAGGCAGTGAGAGCAGGGCCATGATCTCAGCCCTGCCATCCTCGATACCAGTGCTGAAACTCTTCCTCAAAAGCATGACAGCACAGCAGCTCCCTAGTGAAGCCTGAGTCTGGCACAGCCTTGGTACAGGGCGGACTTAGCATGCTGACGCCTTGGGCAGACCAGGGCCAGCACACAAAACCCACCAGTGCCAGCAGTGCAGAACTGCCCCACGAAAGCCAGAGCAAGACGTACTCTACCATTCCTCGGTTGCCCATCCACGTTTAGAGACAGCTTACAGTCTGCACACATGGCCAGTCAGCTCCTCAAACCTTTCTGAGCACAGCATGCCTTTACTCCTCTCTCACTGTGCAAGTTAACAGAGGTTCACGGCCGTGCTGTAGGATGAGGGCGTGCCGCCAGCTCCCTGCCTCCCACTGGCCTCCTCAGCCCACACACCACCCACAGCCCTCGGCAAGGCGGACCCCCCCCGCTAGCCAGCCCACAGCCTCCAGTTCTGAGCGGTCAGCACCTCGAATTGCACGGCGCCCGCAGACCCACATCTGCAGCCCACAGGTTAAGGACACGTGGAACGCTGCTCCCTCCTTCCCACAGAAGTTTGGGGTGACAGCAGTAAGCTCTGATCTTAATTAAAGGCGTTCCGAGGAGCTCGAGCTGAAAATGCTTCACGCACAGACCTTGTTCTCCACGTTACCACTGCAGCGTAAGCGCTCCTGGTCAACCTGCGGTTACAAAGGCTTCTACAACCACGGGAACACCAACTCTCGGCACACAGCGCGTTACAAAGCTCCGTGTGCTCGGATGTAGCGGATCCCCACGCTCAGACCAGCAACAGGTCGGGAGACACCGCAGGGCCACGAGCAGCTCCCGACGCGCAGCGGGACGCGGCACCAGCCCCGCTCCCACCAGCGAGGCGGCGGGAAGCGCAGCCCCCCGCGTCACCGCGCCTCCCCAGCCGGCACGCGGCCACGGGGCACGGCGCTCCGGGCCACGTTCGCCGCCATTCCGCCTCCGCCTCGCCCCGGGGCCCGGCGGGCGGTAGCGGTCCCGCGGCCCCTGTCCCGCCTTCCCGCCGCCCGCTCGGCGGAGCTCGGGCCCCCCGGCGGCCGCCCCCGGGCCTCAGGCGGGCCTCCCCCGTGCGCGAAGTTTCCCGCTCGGCCCGCGGCGGGACGCGATACCCGCCCGGGCCGCAAAGAGCGGGGCGGCGCCGCCGCGCGTTACCTCAGCCGGGCGCTGTCCCGGCGCGCGCCGCAGCCACCGCACCACGGCGCCGACCGCCACCTCCTCGCTCAGCAGCAGCTCCAAAACCGCCGCCATTCCCGGGCGCCGCGGCCGCCGCCGAGCAGGCGCACAACCCGCGGCGGGGCCGGGCGGGGCGGGCCGGCGGCGGGGAATCCCGGCGGGGGGGAGGCGGGCGGGGGCGGAGGCGGAGCGGGCGCGGGCCGGGCCCGGGGCCGGGCCCCCTCCCCATGTCAACACGCGGGGCACGGGGCGCCTGCGCCGGCCGCGCGCGTCCTTTCCTCTCATGCGCGGTGTTCCCTTCCCCGGCGGGGCGCGGGGCCCGGCCTAGCGGCGGCGGCGGCGCCCGCGGGCCGGGCCGGGGGAAGGGGCAGCGGCGCCCCCCGCGGGCCCCCCGTCGTCGGGCCGCCCCGGCCCCCGGCGGCGGAGGATGGCCGAGGACTCGCCCAAGCGGCGCAAGGCCAATTTCAACGAGGCGGAGACGGAGGTGCTGATCGAGCAGGTGCTGAAGCACGAGCGGCTGCTGTTCGCGGCGGGGCCGGGCCGCGCCTCCCCGGGCCAGAAGCGGAAGGTGTGGGAGCTGATCCGGCACAAGGTGAACCCGGTGGCCGCCTGTCCCCGCGACGTGGAGGACCTGAAGAAGCGCTGGCGGGACCTGAAGCGCCGCGACCGCAGCAAGCTGTGCCGCCTGTCTCAGGGCGGCGCGCCGCCGGGCCCCGCCGCAGCCCTCGGCCTCTTGCTGGCTCCCGAGGAGCTGCCGTCCAGCGCCGCGCCCGCCCGCCGCCACCACCACCACCACCACCACCTGCACCCCCGCGCCTACGGCTCCCTGCTGCACGCCGAGGCCGTGCCCATCGTGGGCGGCATCGACACGCTGGAGCTGCCCGGCGCCTCCGTGGGGGAGATGGGTGAGTGCGGGGCGCCGCCTTCGCGCCTCGACGCGCAGCGCTGCGTGTAGCCGGCGGCCCGTGACACTACGGCAACGGCACGTGGGAGCGGATCTCCCGTCCCGGCGGCGCTAAGCCAGCCCCTTCTGTCCACGTTTGTAGATCCCGTTCTTGAAATTGCAGAAATAGAATGCCAGCGTGCAATCCTAGGCTGCCCGAAGTGCTGTGACTACGTATGGTTTTGTGTCCCAGAGAGAGGGGGCGTTAACGCGCTGAAACAGCAGCTGCAGTACCCAGGGATTCCCCGCAATCGGCGTCGCCGTGCACACACACAGCGCAGAACAAAATGTGTCTTTTGGAACCTGCAACTTAGCCCCCGCGGTGGGGGCAGTAAGGGAATTACAGTTCACGGCTATTCGGTGAATGGATCTTTAGGGTTTTCTTCCCCACGTTTTGAGGTGCCATGTGTTCTAAAAGCGTCAGCGCAGCGCAAGTTGCTGCAGTTGGGTCTCGGTTCAAGGGCTGATGGGTGTGCTGAAGGGTAAAAACGCACCTGACTGACTGTGAAGTTCCTCACTGACTTTGCTCTGCTTTTCCTCTCATCTCTAGGATTTAATGATGATCCCGGCCCATCTCATCAACCCGGTCTTGAGAAGATGAACCTAAAAGAAGAGATAGTGGTAAAAGTGGTAGAACCAGAGGAAAGCTCTGAGGACATGGCAGTGGTCCCACCTAGCCAGGAGCAGCTGCCTTATCTGGGGACATCGGGTGGTGCTTCCTCAGGGAAGGTAAAAGCCAAATCAAAAGGCAGATCCCAGGCAGACCAAATCGGAATAACTGAAGCGGACCTAGTGCAGATTCAGCAGACCCAGATGCAGGTGATCCAATCTGGCTTTGACAGCGTCAACCACAATCTTCGGCTGCTGCAGCAAGGCATGCAGGATCTGAGTAACAGCCTCAGCATCATGGCACATACGCTTGTTGCTATCAAAAATGTCTACGTGAAAAACAACATTGGCCCAACTACGTACACCACCACCTCTACTCAGACCACAGCTGGGTACCTGAGCCCAGGCTCTCCCCAGGTTTCCCCTGCCGAGGACAGAGGCCGGGTGCAGATGGCTGGGAGCAGCAGCAGGAGCAGCAGCTGCAGTTCCAGCTCTACATCACAGGAACCAGGTCCTTCAGAGTTCCCCAGACCCCCCCTGAGAACCATTAAGAAAGAACATCCAAATGGCTGCTACTACTTCTGCTTTGCAGACATGTAAAACTTGAATATATGTACAGTGACTGTGGTGTTAGGTGCTGTTGTTTGTTCTGCTCCGGCCTGTAACTTGAAGGAGCAAAGTGGACTTGCCCCCCGCATTTTTTCCCAGTGGGAAATGTTTCTCTATAGGAGGTGGCATTAAACACTAAATACCAGTTCTGTTTGTTAACTCAGTTTCAGTTGGCTAATGTTTTTCTGCTGTTCTCTTTATCCTCTTACTCTCTTAAAAACAAACAGATTTATTTTGACTAAAACTCTTGTCTGTATTATCCTTTGTTTAATGTGACCTTTTGGAAAATAAAAGGCATGAGATTTGGGTGAAAAAGTAACGTTATGGTTACTGAGTAGCAGGAGCTGTCTTACATGAGTTGCTTAGTTTTTGGTTTTTTTTAATTAAACAAATGGCAAAATGAGATGGTGTTTTTAAGTAGTTGCTTTTTCTAATACTTATAACTGTTTGCTTGTTTGCTTTTGGTTTGAGGTTTTGTTTTTCTAAGTCTCAGCTGTGCAAGGAAGCTATGGCAGGAAGGGTTGGATACACCTGCTTCCTTGATGAATGGTTCTAGGATTGAGCTGTTGATGATGAATGTGCTTCTCCAAGTTCATACAGCATTGCTTCATTTGGTTGCTGTTCATTCCCAGCTTGCCAAATGCACCTTCTCAGAGGCATTTGTGTTTTACTTCACTAGCAGAGCAGGCTATTTCTTGTGATATTATTAAAATAGAGACATAAAGCAAAAACAGTAACTGATGAGTGATGCCTGGCTTTGACATGGAGTAACATTTCTTATTATGGCTTATAAGCAGGCTCTTCTGATTTTGCAAGCTTTCTGGAATTGGTATCACATCACTTGAAATACAAAGAACAAAAAATGTTTCTGCATTGTTTTACATTTAGACTCGCTGTTAAATAAATTACAGGAGGCAGAGGCTGATTCTGGATAGAAAACTGCATAGCTCATGAAGAGATGCTTTTATCTTTACCTATCAGAGAGATTAATAAAATCTGCCATTCTTGTAACTGTACATCCGAGGAAGAAGAAAGAAAAGATGAATCTGAGCAAAAAGTAACCTGTTAAGTGCCTACTCTGAACAGGAGGAAAATATTAGTACTGATGCTATTGTTAAGATACGTGGAAGACTGGTGTTTAGAGCTTGTATATTAGAATCACTTTACTTTGCAAAATTCTAAATTAACAGAGAGAACTCCGTTTGTCCAGTGTACTCACTGAAGGAAATACAGCAACCCTCTCACCTGCATTTTTATCCTGTCACCTAAAAAATCATTCAAGTCTTCCTCATAAGCTTTTATCACCAGTATAAAATTCTAAAGATAAATTGGCCTGTGGTAATGGTCACTGGTTTTCCAGTGATTCTGAACATATGTTTCTGTTGCATACAGAGTGGCAGCCCAACTACTCCTTTTAGCAGCATAAGAACAAGTAAACATCAGGCAAGGTATCTCATTTTTATGTCAACTTGGACAGTGCACTATACTACACAAAAATACAGGACTAATTTATTTCATCTGGGGGGGGGGGGGGGAAGTAGATCATTTGCATTGAAATGTGATAAATACGGGAGCTAACAGTAGCTGCAAATAATGCAAGGAATGCCCCCATCACCAGTTACACACTATTAGAATAATTACCTCAAAGCAAGGGATTTCATCTTATGCCTGTGCAGGAGTCTGATGGAGCTCAGGACAGCTGGATTTTAACAGGTTTCTTCTGAGGCACTGCTGAGCAAAGAATGGAAACAAAATTCTTCAAGAGGCCCAAAAGAACTATCTAAAAAAGAAACGGTAGAAGAGGATGACAAATCCTGAAGCTCAGCCAGGTGCAGTTCAATTGCAGCCACCACATGGGATTAACACAAGGTCTATGCCCTGGAGGAGATTCTTAGCTCCTGATTTCCCTTATAAAAGGAGATGGTGTGGGTGACAGCTACCACTACCTTACTCATAAAATGCTGACACCAAAACCAGGATAGAATTAACCTCTTAGAAGCATTTATATTTCTCCTCCTCAATACAGATGGGATCTGTCAAGCCTTCATTTGCGTTTTGTTCGCATACAAAAAGCAGCCTCTTAATACTGCTGTGATATCCCAGGTTGGGTTAGAAAAATGTTAGTGAATCAGAAGTTTACCTGGTCTTTTGGGGCAGTTATTTGAGCTTGTCCAGAGTGCAGTAGCCAGTCCTTTCCATATTTCAATTCTTTCTTCAGTTATTGATTCTTGAATTTCATTTACTCCAGCCTTTTTAGGGAAAGCTAGCTTGTGTGTGCTGCACAGCTGTCTCACGTTTATGTTTCCATGAAAGAAAGCTATAGTCCAGGTGCAAAGAAGTGCAGCAAGATTTCAAGAGCAGAGCTAGTGGACTGGGTCTCCTGTAGTTGTGAAGATGGTTAAAGAAAAAAAAAAAAAACTTCAGAAATCAGATGAGCAGATCTCGGCACCAATTTCCAGTGGTGCTCCTGTTCCAGCCTTGGATCTTCTTCAGTCTCTCAACTGTACAGTCTAGGTACAGAGCCAAGTTGAGACCACTCTCATTTTAGTTCTGATCACTATTTATGTAATATTCTGAGTAACTTTAAGATACTGAGATATCTATCTCACCTCCAGTACAGAGCATGTACATTTTTTATTTTCAAATTCCAATTAATAAAGCTGACTTTCTGTTTCTTTGTGTGTCTTTTCTGTTATCAAATGGTGGCTTTACTGGGAACAGCAAGAACACACACCCTCCAGCAGCACAACAGTACATTTCTGGCTGCTCTTAAGGGCAGAGCTGGCCTTTAATTTGCTTCACGTACAGTGCATAACAGTGGCAAAATCAAGAAAGAGATCCAGAAGTTTTCTCCAATTCTTCTAGACTTCCCTAGCAACCTTGTTCCGCTGTGCAAAGAGCAAGCAGTATTTTCCACAGCACACAAGGACTTAGATAAGTGTGCACGTAGACCACAAATACTGTGATGACACTGTGCTTTTATCTAGTTTTTCTATAAAGAGAAATGAAAGGATCTTGATGGAACTAGAGCAACTGGTTAACACTGCATCTCCATGTGGGACAAAATGCCCAGATTCAACAACAACTTCAGTAATGTTTTTGCTATCTGCAGCTAAATTGTATTGCACAGAGAATGAGACTTTACAAGAGGCTGTAAAAGCTTGGCATGAATGTCCAGACAGCTGGACAAAATAAATTTATTACAGTGGCCTGTGGCTAAATAAGAAATTATAATTTAAACCCATTTAAGAATTAAAAAGTGTAGCTGGCTTGCTACATGACCAGGGCTGGGATCCACAATACCATCACTAAATTGATCTGATCTGCCATGGCAGTCACGTGCTGTTTGGGTGAATGCAGAGAGGATGGATAAAGAACAAGAGCAAATAGAGAAGGAAGGAGGCCTTTAAGGAGGGAGGTTGAGTTGTTCCTAATGTTACTTATTACACAATACATCAATATACTAAACAGTAGAACTTTCATTGACCCAATCACTCTTGCAGTATGAGCATCAACTTCTTTTGGAGTAGTACCAACTGACACTTGCTTTTTGCTTTCTCATAACAGAAAAAGTTTTTCTCCATCTAACGTACATTAACAACAAAAAAATTTTTTTGAAAAAAAAATCAACTTTATACAATATATTTTAAGCAGTAAAATCACCATACAAACACAATCAAGGACTGAAGTTTTGCATGCTGAATGAATATTTTATTTATAACCAGTTTATAAAAATAAAATACAAAATAATTTGAAAACAAAACTTAAAACATTGTACAAAGCCTTGATATGGTACAAATGAGAAAATAAATAATTACACCTTTATGTACAAATGACCATTACAAGCGCATTACTCTCTTATGTTCTTGGTTGCCTGAGCAAACTTAAAAGAAAAAGAATGGCTTAGAAGATTTCCTAGGAGGGGAAAGAGAACAGCAATTATTGAGCAAAATAATTTTGAAGGACTCAACATTTGTCTTATTCAAATGGTAACAAACAACCTCAGAACAGCTTTGCATTTAATTTAATCATGATGCAGATCAAGTACTTAATTCCTTATGGAGCAACAACATTGTATTTTTAGCTAATACACCACTTTCATTCTTTGTGGTATTGCCCAAAGGTTTTCAATTAGCAGCCATTGGTTTGCAGCTTCAAAAAGTCAGTACTTGTCTGAAGGCATTGCTGGTGATTTCCTTAATTTAGCATTTTGGATATTCATAGGAAAGTATTTGAAAATTGACATCTGTTTCTCTCTCTCTCTCTCTCTCTCTCTCTCTCTCTTTCTCTCTCTCTCTCTCTCTCTCTCTAATACACACTGCAACTCATCTCTGGGTTGATTCTACAGAAAATCAGTTAGAAGTTCAAGAATAATTTCAAGTGTTGCATTCCAACCTAAGAAAGCAGAAGATGCAGAGAAGGCTGCTGGGCAATCATTCCAGATGTCCAGTCAGAGAGAAAGAAAAGATGTGAAATGGCCCAAAATCCCTTACTGCACTTTGTGCCAAACCTTTATGACCTCATCTGCCACAATCCAGATAAGGACTTAAAAGAATCTGAAGCCATGCAGACCAAGCTGGTCAACATTATGTACCTTCAGGATCAAGCTGGTCTGCTGCTACTAGAGGCCCCTTACGTAAAAGTTAGGTCAAAGATCAAGTGATCTCAAAATGAAACAAACACCTGTAACCAATTAGTACTAGCTGAATTCCCACAGCCAATTGGGGACCATCAGAACCCTGTATGAGTAGCCCACCTGCAGTATTGTTTTCAAAAGAAACAGTGGAGTCAGTACTCTCAGCCTAAGCTGACTAACAGCAGTAATTCTTACAGAAAATAAGGATCAAAAAGCAAGTCATGTCACAGCCTTTACTAAAAATATGCATTTTCCAATTTAAAATACAGTAACTGCAAATGCAAGATTTATAGAGTGAATTTATTCCTTCAGTCCCTACACAGGAAAAAAAAGAAGCTAAACAAAACTAGGGTCTATTTTAATGAAAGTTTCACTTGCACAAGAACAGAAAGGTTCCAAGCTGTTTATGTGGACTGGGGAGAAACAGGAGCAAAAACACAAGCTAACATCCACACTACAAAAAAAGGCATTGCTCAACAGCTAGAGCAGAAACTTCAAATCCACATTCATTATTTGTACGTAAAATTTTGTGCGTTTAAATTTTGCATTGCATTAGTGGGAATCCTGACATACTTGAAACAAAACTAGAGAGAATTTCACCCAGGACTTTGGCACCAAAATTAACCAGTCAGCTGGAACTCTTTTATGGTAAGGAAGGAGCAGGATACACAGGTCTTGTTGCAGAGCACTGCAACTAAATTCCTGTTCTCTGAAAGACAATTTCTCTATTGCAGCAGTAGAGGAAAACCAGCCAGTCCCTGGAAGCTAAGGGTACCCCCTGCAGCCCAGGTTCAGCTTCCCTGCTGGGCTCTGCAGGTTGCAATTTGCTCTGTGCTAAATTTGTTGTGTCAACCACATGGTTGTTTCTATTGAAGAAGACTCCCAAAAGGAAAATAACTCCTGTAGACAGCCCACATAATTGCCAGCCATTGTAGAAAGTTAGAAAAGCAATGTTTATTAATCCCACAAAAGTATAAAGTTCTTGAGGTGTTGTCACTGCTCCTGTTAAGAGAGGATGTGTTACCAGCAACAGAGAGTAAAATCAGCCTATAAGCTCAATCCTGAAAGGCTGGAAAAATTGCCAAGTTAATACATTAGACATTAAAATAATACATTCCTCTTCAATTCTTCCTTAAAAACAAACAAACAAATGCTCAGAGGTTAATATTAAAAATCTGGTTACTTAAACCACCAAACGAGGCTTGTTGCTACTGTGATTAAATAAACTCTCAGCATTTTGCAATATCTTAAGATAATTCCAGGTAGTTTTCATAGAATCTAGGCTGAATTTCATAACATTTCTCTTTTACAAGTGTTACACATAGGGGAGAGGAAGACTGGCTTCACGTGGATAGCTGAGGTATCCTTGTGTGAGGTGAGTATGTTTACATGGTTGCACACATCGGCTAAGAACAGCATGATCCACACCTACGGACCGCACAGAGCCGAAACACTGAACCTTGCTTCCTTTTATCAAAGTTACCAGTTACTGCAAATTGTGAACGAGACTTTTCAGCCAAATCAAAACAGCAAACAAAATCCTTCAGTTCACTGCCTACTTGGTTTGCTAAAAAAGTTGAATAAGAATATTCTGTGTTATTCTGCCAGTAGCAGAAACGAATGAGTATCCAAAGCTTTCAACAGTTAAAGATGGGAATCATGGATAATTGCCTAGGCTTTTATTTATACAGTTGATGGTTCCCTAACAACACTTTAGGGTAGGCAAGCATATAGAGAATGCGCTATATGGGATCATGGTATTAACCTAGACACCTGAGAACCCTTCTGCACACTGGCATTGAACAGACAGGCATTGCTCTCACCACCCTGCAGGATCATTCCTGCATTAAAAAAAAACAACAAAACTTCTATCAGTATGTTCCATGAGTTAGTTATTGAGCTCATTAGTGAGTTTGAGCTCCCTTTTGTTCTCTTGTTTCTATCTGGAAAATTCAATTTCTCTCTCATTTTTAACATTCATGCAAAAATTGTAGGGAAATATTCCTGGTTTGCAACTAAACCTTTTTAAAACATTGAATTAATCACCTTGTTAGCAGAATTTCTGCTTCTTAGTGTTCTACAGAAACCTCTATTTCATTCTGGAAAAAATCTGTTTACAGGAAAGTCCCCACCATTTAACTGGCATTGTCTACATTCGTATCAAAGAGAAAAGTAACACATTTTTAGGAGCACTGTGATCAACCATTGCATAAATGTTACTGGGATAAGAAAGACTTACAGCACTTTTGCCAAAAGAGAACTACAGGATCAGGCTTTGTAAAATTGAAGAGAATCAACATTAGGGCATGGCAAAATTATGGCAGATAAAGCAGAGATCAGACCAAGTCAAAGCACCACAGACCTCAGCTCACTCTGGTAAATGAGTTTAAGTAAGCAGGATGCAATAGCTGAGACTGTTTCTATCTATATACACACATAAGCATGTGTATATATGTATATAAATAACATATGTTTCTATATAGTATACAGTATCTAGGTAAATGTGTATATTCACACATGTACAAAGGTATATTTATATATATTAAAAATAAAATCAAAATTCTGTGTTTTGCCAGCAATAATCAATGCCATAACAATTATGAATTCTAACTGGTAGAAGTCTTGCAAGCCTATTTCAGATGAAAAATCTCTGAACCATACAGCACCAGACCATTCCTTCTACACCAAGACTGTTTAGTGAGGTATGATAGAAAGCTTGATCTCAAGCATGGAGTCTTCAAGGCAAGAATACGTCCAGATTTTCCAAATTACAGCCAGTGGCTGTAACTCCCCAGAGGTCTGTGCCTCCTGAATAACTGTACATACTAGCAATTAAAACCTCATAGTGCCTTTGAACACTGAAATTGTTCGTGCTTACTGATCCTACTCAAATAGATAGGTGCCTACCATCATATGACTTGCCAATGTCGTTATACTGTATGACATCTCCTGTTATTTTTAACAGTGTTACTTAGCAATTAGAATTTGCAATTAATAACGAATTTTGTTGATATTAATATTGATTTTCAATGCCATCACTCAAATTCAGTATATCATGTAAAATTTCAGGACAAAATTTTTTGTGACGTGTTCTATCTTTTCAAGTTCTATTTTATTTTACAGGCTTCCTGCCCCAGTTTCTCTAAAAATGCTTTGAAGTATTGAAAGAAACAGCACAGGTAACACCATGAAAAGGAAATACACATGCAGCATTTTCATCCAGAACATGCCACGGCTCCATTGCACTGCACTCCAAAGAAATGGACACTTGAAGAGCACAAAGCAACAGTTCCTTGAATTACATTGTTTTTCAGCTAAAAATTACTATACAAGATGCTGGATGCTTAAGTAAAATGACTATAGCTGTTGTATACGATGGAGAGAAGTCTTCCCATTCCTGAAAATTTGTTGCAGATACCCTCTGTGGATCCTTCATTCCCCTTCTGCACAAGGGTCACACACATACATTGATGATTTTATGTAGTCAGCTGCATGTGCAAGTTTGGAGCTTACAGAGCTCACGATGATTAAACAGACCCCCTAGAAATATTACAGTAATAAATATATAGATGAGGTGATCAACTGATTGCTACCTAACTACATTAAACATTTGCTACATTAGTCTATAGTATGCAATTCTGTATGTTTTTGGCAGAAGGCAACAAGCAATAAAAATTTCTAGAAGAACAGGTAATTCAAGTCCTATTGTTCGTAACCACTTCCCTGTTTGTATTTTCATGATTTTCTCACTAGTCTCTGTGGAATCCACAGCAAGAAGCATTCGGTGATATAGAGGCCTTTTACCTTGTATTGCATTGAAAGAAGCCTGGATTATCAATCATGATTCATCTCTTATCCTATTTTGGCATAGTTTACTACTGTTACATTGGCAACTAGTTCAAGTTCAGGTGAATGTCTACAACATTGGCTTATTTTATATAGAATCATAGAATGGTTTGGGTTGGAAGGAACCTTTAAAGATCAAGTAGTCTAACTCCCCTGACATATATAGTAAAGTGCAACAATGAACAAGTCTGTATTTTTGGAAAGAGCACAAAAAATCCTTAGGTGTTAATATTCTTTCTCATCTGTAAAGAAATTACCTGTTTCTAGATTCTGTTGTGCTAGAGAGAAAATACAAACGCCTCAACTTCAGCATTTCAGGAGAGCATGCATAAATTGGTACCTATTAAAAATGACCCTATTAATGCAGGAATTAGCTCAAAGGACCTTAACAAAATGGAAAATAAGGGAAAGTAGAGGGGAAATAACCTTAGGCTGCCATACCACCTTAACAAATAATTCCAGCAGTGCCCAGAGCAGAAATATCACAAATGGGAACCAATGTTCTTTCTCTTTTTTTTTTTTTTTTATGCCATGAGAAAAGCAGGAAGGAAAGATAGAATTGTTGTTGTCACATTCATCTATCAAATATTCATTGACTACCACTGTACCTATATCATGAGTATTCACAACAATTAAGAACATACATTATAAAATAAAAATGAATAATCAATAAGCCCTATTTGTGATAAGAAATGAAAATGCCTTTCAGTTTCTGTTCCTGTTTATGTGCAAATGCACACAATTCTAAAAAAAGACAGAGAGCTGCAAGACAAAACGTTGGCTGGTCGAGAAATCAGTAGTCCTTCAATCTTGTCCCAAGGTATAAAGGTTGTTAGACTTTGTGCATTCCAGATTTTTTTTTTTCTCCAGGAAATAGGAGATGCAATGCCAGGAATATTCAGGAACTAACAGAGGGAACTGCGTTATGTGTGGTCCATAAATTACAAGTGAAAAATGAGAAAGTGAATTTATATAAGCATGTACATATATGTATATATAAATATTTATATTATATAATTTACCATGAGGACATGCAATTATTGATATAGCACCTATAATACAATATAATACAAAGGAATAAGACTTTCCAACGGTACAGTTTTTTCAGAAAAAGCAGGTATACCCTACCTATTGCATTCATCTGTAGTGACTGAAACCTGAATGAAATTAAGATTCTACACTGTGCTACATTACGTATGAGAAACAATATACATATTAACATTAAGAAAAAGAAAAATCAACATAGTCTGACAGAGCAAGTGAAATTCAGTGCAGGTCCAGGGCAGCTTTAATGCAGCATTAGAATGTGTTAGCTCAGAGACAAAATATTCCCTTTTAATCCAAAGGTATTCATTTGGCAGAGGTTAAATAGAAAAAAGCACAGATGCTGGCTGGAGAGGCATATGATTACAGCAAGCAGATCAGCAACTGACAAGTCTCCTACACATCCAGTATCTCCACAACAGTTATAACCAAGGAGAGCTGGCCGCATCTTTTTTAGGATTGCATTCATTGCTTGTTACTATTCTTAGCCAGTATTCTCTTCTGAATGTAGCAAAAAGTGCTGTATCACAATGTTCTCTACTGAGATTCTATAGAGCACGAGAGATTATTAAGTAACTACTAAAAAAAAAAAAAATCAGAAGAATTAGACACTGTAGACTTCACTGGCAGATAATAAAGCTTGGCTATCAAAGAATGATTTGGGAAGAATAACAAAAACCCAATAACAAAAATATCTCAGATTGTTTTCTATGTATTTTGCTCTAATGATTCTTACTCAGATTTTGTAAGGTATTGGCTATATTTCTGTCACCTGAATCCTCCCGAGGAGTTTATCTTTCATGTTTTTATTAAAATAAAATAATCTTGGTTATAATCGATTCTTTACTGTAAGATCAGTGATTTCAGTGATCCATAACTAACAGAAAAAAAACAAAAGCCAGCAGTAACAGGGATTCTTTTTGCATTTTGGTTAGGGAAAGATCAGGCACTCCTTTTCAAACATTCATTGCAATCCATTGCAAATCTGCAACGTTCAGTGAACTGCAGACTTCTTTCTCTCATCTCCTAGATGAGGATGCTCTTCCAAATTCTACCTAATGAGGTAGAACCCCTTATGATTCCCAAAGAAGTCTATGACATGGAACCAAGAATTAGCTTATTGGATCATAATTAGTACTAAACAAATTTCTACAGAATATCACTACAAAACATCTTAGAAACTGTTAATATTCACATTTAAAATGTCACCAGAGTAAAGAAGGGGCAAGATGCACAATACTTCACGTAAGCAAATCTGTGCTACAGTAGACAGGGGACAAGATGAGCACTAGGTGACTTGGATGTGTGAAACTCAAAATGAAAGAGACTCATAAGGTAGAAATACCATTGTCTTATAAACTGTGCTTTTTTAAAACTGTAGAGACGTGCTTGAACAGCACTTATCTCCCAGGTGGTGATGTTGTTTTGGAAATAATAGTTTTGGATTCCTTAAATAATTCTTGAGACAAGCCTTAAATAATTAGGCCAAATCTTTTAGCTAAGTAAACTGAAAACATAGAAATAAATACCCTTTTAAAACACTCACCTTAGAGATTTTTTTTTTTTTTACTTTAAACACATTGCACCTCTTTGACTACCTTAGTCATTCTTTTCCTGTCCTCTACCCCTCCTCCCCCCAGATCTGCTTGCTGCTTGCTCTTAGGCAATGCCTGGCCACTCATTTACAAAGTATGCTTTCTCATGAATAGTTTATGAAGCTTACGTTCTTAAAAAGCGCAGATTCAACACTTTTTTTTTAAATATACTTTTTTGATTAATTTTTTAAATACACAGTACACAGACACAACATGCATCAGACTTAAGAGGAGGATTTATACCTGTCAAGGCCCAGTTCCTATCTGCTAAGCTTAGTAGCTGATTTGCTCTTCCCTGTGGGAGTCTTAGTGTTTGGGGAATGGTATAAGGAACTGCCAGATCCTTTCAGACCATTCTTGCTTGGTTTGTTGAAGCAGTGCTCTTGCTGGCAGGATCTCCTAGAAGATGAGGAGCCTGAATGGCTAGGAGGTGATTTACTCCTCCCAAGATGTGGGGAGGAACTCCTCTGATCATGGTGGGTTCTTCCCGCCCGCGATGGGGAAGAACTAGCAGTACGGGGTAAGGAAGAGCTCCTAGGGGAGGCACTGGGACTGCGTCGGGGGTTGACAGGGCTTTTGGGTGGTGTTTTTGGACTATGAGATCCTGGACTCTTACACTGTGTAGAACTCCTTGGTCTTTGAGATCCGTTCTGTAGAATTTGAGCCAGACGAGAGATAAGATCTGAGTCCGAGCTGCTACTCCCCAGGACTCTGTATCTGCGTAACCTTAGGAAGAAATGAAGAAAAAATATTTCTGTTTCAATCTATTCACCAAAATTCAAATAGACATACAGTATGATTGGAAACTAATTGGAGTTTGCATGGCAGAACAGACATCTGAATGTGAACTTTCTTGTAAGGCAGAAAGGTTCACATCTAGGTTTTGGCTTCCATGTTGTTCTAATCAACCCAATAATTACAGTTGTATAAATTCACCTACATAAGCAGTTTAAGCATCCACAAGAAAATTGAAATTTCCTAGTGAAGTTGAAGTGCCCAGAAAAGCAGTGCTTACAATATCTGTTTTGATGGGATGTATCCATTCCTGTCCATCATCAGTACACTCCTATACACAAAGAATGACAGCAAACCACAACCTCCGTCAGAGGATTTCACACTACTGATTATATCATAATTCTCCTTATCCTGGTAATTTAGGCACTCAATAAACTAGATCATGGTTGTCTATATCCAGAACCTACAAAGGAGCATTTCTACAGTTCACTCTGTCATCCATTAAGTGGTTGTTTTTACTTAGCCATGATCAGAGCATAGTTAATTAACTTCATACTGATGGGTAGACTCTTCAAACAAGAATAATTGAAGCTTCTACAATAAGTTCAACGTGCTGCGTATGATAAATCCTACTGATTTCTGTAGGTTTGTGAACAACTGGCAGTTCTGAATATGTGGTTGCATTTGAAGAAGAAAAAAAGTGCAAGGATTTAGTTACAGATTGACATTTAAAAATTTTGACTACACATGTATTGATGTATAAAATTTACTGGTGAAGCAGACTAACAGTCTTTCCTCATTCATTTTCCCATAACGCAAGATTTTTCAGAGAATTGAAGGCCAGCAATTAAAAAACAATAAGGATGGGACTTCTACGTAATCACATGCTGGATAGTAACTACAGCCTAACTCAAATCCATTTTCAACCTGAAAACCAATCTCTATTTCCACTGTATTACCTTGCTTCTACCCCAGGCCTAGTAGGTGGTCTTCCGGGTGGTGGCCGAGGAAGGAAACGAGTTGAACTTGAACCATTGACTTGATCAGTGGTGGCCCAGGACACTGGTCTGGGTATCTTGCTTTTTCTGGACTGAGGGCTGCTTGGAGATAAAGAACTATCTTCCATCTGCTTGCTGAAATGAGAGTCCAGAGTCAGTTTAGAAAATGAGGATAATACATCATCCTCAGAAAATGGTACTGGAGCAGCAGCCATTTTTTCCTCCAGTGACTTATCAGAGGCACTTGAGAGGTCACCAAGAAAAGATTTGAGCTGTCTCTTTTCCACAAGTAGTCTGACCAAGTCTGTCTGATGGGCCTTTTTTAAAAGAAGCTTTTCCTTTGCTGAAACAGGAGAAGAGGATTCTGATGTTGAGTCTATCTCTTGTGCTAAAACCGGGATTCGGCTCTGCCTGAATACAAAAGGAGATTTAACTAAGTCCTTCTTAGATCGATGAGAATTCTCATTTGCTGAAATGCAGTGGAATAACTCTCCATTTCTGGGAGCATTTTTCTCCTTTTTGTCCTCCTGATGCAAAAAAGTAGTAAGAGCCACTTGGTGGCACTGCAAGTCCTGGACATGGACTTCTTCCTTATTAGAATGAAAACCATTTTCCTGAACTGGTGCTATTTTGCTTGCTTGTCTATTAACATGTGAGTTGATACGCCTTGATGGAGAAAATTCTGGTGTTTCAGGTGCTGTTGACTTCAGCAGCTCATCTTGATTTGGCACCAAGCAGACAGGCCTTGGCTTTGATTCTTCAGCAGCATCAGTGTTAGTTAGAGGTTCCTCATCTGCAGATTTCGAACTTCCTGGCAAAGAATTCTGTTCTTTGCTCAGCATTACAATAGCATCCTCAGAAACCACTGGAAGTAGTTCTTCCTCAGTCTCTACAGGAAGCTTTTCAAGATCCTTCTCTTCCTGTCTCCCATTGCGGTTTTCAAGTAGGTCCTTTTGGCCACTGCTCAGGACACTGGCACGTTCTTTGACATGTTCTTCCCTTTCAAGCACTTCTTGGCTGATATGAAGTACCATATCTGGTCTGCTGCCACTAACTGTGGTATCTCCTGTCACAACCAAACATGGCAAAGTTTCCCTTGGAGATAAAAGTTCCACTGTTTGTTCCATAGACTGTGCATCCCGCTCTCTTTTCTCTAGCTGGTGGCCATAATGAAAGCTCTCTGAAGCAGACTGTGTGGATGCTACAGAAGGCCTGGGTATCGTTACCTTAAAAAATTTCAGAAGGAGAAGGTGAAAAATTCAGGAATATCATAGAAAGCATTCTTTATATCACATTTGTGATTTCATATCTTCAAAATAGATTAAATAATGATTCCTATGAATCGCAATGATCAAATAATCCCTGAACTTCATAAATTACATATAGGTAATTAGGAAAATTAAATACTCTATTACCCCAAGACAGAAATGCATAACAAAAACAATCTCAATGGAAATTGTTGCAGTTACCAAGGAACATCCTGGAAAAAAGACCCAGAATAAGAGGTAAGCACTTTACCATTTTACATTAATTCGAATACTTTCAGTGTAACTTTTATGTAAACATAGAACTTTAACAAGTACACCACAATACTTTCTAGACAAATACAGAAGACATAGAACACATTGAGGTCCAGTTTCAGGAATTGACTTAAACTTCAGTTTAAGCAGAATTTAGACACTGTTCTCAAAAGAACTAATAAAAAAAACAACTTATCTACCTAATTGATTACATCAGTACCTCTAATACCTACAGCTCATAAATATTCCTGAGTGCACAAATTTTAGCTATTTCCTTCCCTATATAAGCTTACGTCTTTTTTAATTATTAGTTTAAACTGAGCAAGCAGGTCAGGACTTCTTACTTAAGGTCATTAAGAGATTCACAAACTAAATATTCACACAACTAAATCTCCTGGTGGGTCTAATCTAATCCTAAGTGCACCCAAAACCTATATACAGTACTGAATCTGAGTCAGTGTGAAAAACGACTGAGTATATAGCTCAACTGTTGGAGCACACAGCCGGGAAATAGGAAACCTGCCTTCATGTCTCTTCCCTGAGGGACACAAACCCTCTTTCCCATTAAGTATAGGCAGAACTATAATGGATCTGCTCCTCGGCTTTCCCACTGAAGACAGGTCACTGCACAATAAGAAGTGCAGGAGTCATGAGGTAAGGGGTGAGGTCACACAGAAGTGACAGGAGCTCCTGAAACTGTTGATTCAGTGACAGCAGAAGAGACAACTACTGATAGCCTATTTCCAAATAGGCTGTGGTACAGAAGACAGATTTTACTTGAAGTTCTTACTGAAATTATCTAGACATGCTGCTGAGCTTACCATGTAAGAGCTAGTGCATTGGTACTTCTGGACCAACAACAATTCATACCTTGTACTCCAACTTCAAAAATGCAGAACTCTCCAAAATAAGAAATGCCAACAAACAGTGAAGGACATACACCCTCATGGTAATCTGAAGATGACGTCTTTTCTAAAATTCTTGCTGGATTTTTTTTTTTTTTTTTGCATTTTCTTGATAATCCTGTATACATCATTTCTACCAGTATGCACACACATTCACCTACATGAAACAAGAGCTTATACTATAAACAACTCACTAGAACAGAACACAAAAAAAATGTATCACAGTTTGGAATAGAGATGATGTTCTTATGTTAAAGAAAATATTTCTATATTGTAAAATGTTTTCTGAACATACTTTATTTTACCTAATACAGTTTTGGAACTTAACCTAAAAAGCATGGCTTTAGTATTATTTTTTTTCTTTTAAAGGAAACATGGAGAAGAGGAGCAGAAATACGAATTAACTGAACTCTTGTTTTCTGAATGTATCAGTCTCTAGCATGTTCACTGAACTGAAATTTACTGAAATTGGGGGGAAAAAAGTTATATACTAAAAACAAAATGAAAAAAAAACACAGACCTGCAGCAAGAGACTAGTTTTTGTCTCCCAGTTCATTCATTTTTTAGTTTGATCTAATACAGTCCCTCTATGTTTGCTGAATTGAAGTTCTATCTTGACAACCAAATTAAAATTGTTTAGTTTCATTCAGCAAAACAGTCCTCTTCACCTACTCTTATTCCCAAGTCCAGCTCTTTCTTCCAAAAGACATATTATTTCTCTTGAGTTAGCAAATTCTTACTGCAGAAGCTTTCCTGTGAGAGAACCCATGCAAATCAGTTTGGCCACTGAAAGAACAGAAGAAGCAGATATTTTAAAAAAGCACCTTTTCATGATTAAGTCAACTAATACCTAAATTTTAATTTGAATTTTAATACCATAGGAATGGTCTAGTAGGAACTCTGCTTAGAAACAAAAAGAGATAAAATAGAGAATAGGTCTGGTCTAGGAGACAGGGGAGTTACAATCAGTTCTATCTCTATCTTGTTTCAACAAACCATTCCACAGGGCTGCAGGTGGAATTTCCAAAATAAGGAAATCCTGTAAAATGCTTCCTTTTCAAAAGTTTTTACCTGATGAGCTACACTGGTAGTTAATTCATATCACTTGGGAATTAATAAAAACCAGGGTTGTATTCCACGTTTCTGAAAAAGGATGGCTTCCCTTAGAACAGAATGATTTCTGGTAGACTCTGTTTTGGGAAGTAAAACAGTTATCTGCTTTTCAAGGTTATTTCTCTCCCTGGTATTTTTCCAGAAGAGCTGCAATTGCATTTAAATTATCCTTTGCTTAAATACATTTACACAGAAACTTTTTTGCTTATATGTCTTATATGTCAATCCTTTTTTTTTTTTTTTAGGTGAAACCAATTCTGATGTGAAATCTGTTTACAGTTTTCAGTCTTCATCTCCTCTGCCACAATGAGAGAGAACATTTTCTAGCCTTTTAGACTGCTCTTGATCAATCCAGATTTAACCCTTATATCCAAGAAATGCAAGAGTAGATTTGATGAAGAATCTACAATAGAACAAGCAGGAGCTTTTCCTGAAAGAAAACCACTGAAATAAGAGAAGGAAAGAAAAGCACACTGTCTGACTAAGTATCATCAAAGACTCTGTACTGCTGAGTAGCTCAGTTTCAGAAATGGCCTACTGAATGCACGTATCACTTTCTTGAATTGTGCTCACTAACAAAAAGAAGCTTGTTTTCTCAGATAGTCAATAATCTTTTTGTTATTCTTCTCAAAGCACAAGGATTAAGTTATATTCCTATTAGGCTTGACATTTCATTTATACGTGCAAGAAATACAAATCATGCAGAAGTGCCTCTCACACAAGCATTCTTACAACTTCAGGTGCAGCTTCGAGACAGGAACAAAAGAACAAAGCCAAAAAGAAACACAAAGGATTTTAAAAAGCGCTGATCATTATACAAGTCTGATATTTAATTTGAGGTCTCACAGGATGAAAATATGAAGGGATACACATTATGCATTTACTGAATGCTAATTTTTACACTGTAGGGTTGTAAGAACATCCCTAGAAAGGATAGAGACTCTGTTCTGTGAGGGTGAATGCTTGTTCCCTGAGATGGGGCCAGAAGGATGAGATGTAAACAACAGCAGCAGAAAGTTTGGCAACTGTGAGAGGATAAGAAAATTCCATCCTAACTTCTGAATTTAATTATGAGCCATGAGAGATGTCCTTCATGCCTCAACTCTCCTCAAACTCTAAATAATTGTATAAAAAAACTCTCAAAGCAACTTAAAAAAAAACAACAACAACAACATATAGTTCTGTAACCCTAATTATCCCATAGTCATCTTCCTTGTGAAACCTTGCACGACAGAAGTGAAAATCAAGTAGCCTGAGAAGGGCTGATCCTCAGATGTGCAATGCGCACCACTTTAAATAGGGGTTTAGTCTAATTCAGGGACACAGAATCTGAAGATTGTTTGATATATATCTAGTTACAAAACAAATAATATATGGCCAAGTACGCAAAACTAAAATTCTGACATCATCATAAGTAAGTTTTGTACTCTATTTTTTCTTCTGCCACAAACTACAATCATATCCTTTAAGATTTCTGTGGCTAATTACATCAATTTTGCACAACATTGAACTTGAGGAACAAAGATTATAATGCGGTGTGAGCACTGCATCTAAGACAAAAATGTTCTGTATATTGTCTCAGTCCTTTTCAGTAAACTGCTGTATCATATGCCTTCTTTTAAAGCCCTGGTATTGTGACAATCAGGTAGATAATGTTATAAACTGATTACAACCACCATGCTGGAAGTCAGCATTTAAAATCTGTTCTGCACAGTTCTCTTCTTAGAGGCAATATTCCTTTTATTCTGAAAAAAATTCTCCTTTTATTCTGGAATATTTAAATGAAGTTATCACCGCCACTGTCTTGAATCCTTCAGTCTTCCCTAAATGGTTTCTTAATTTCATTCTGTTTACTGAGGCAGTACATTAGATTGCATTTTCTTCAAGAAGCTTTACAATATACTGAGTGCAATGTTCAGGAGGAAAATGAATAAAACAACAAATATTTCTTAGACATCCTTTATGACATCCGTCAGGTTTTCCTCCCTTTAAACTTCTGACAGGCTGCAACAGCAAGTGATATGCTTGGATCAAACCATCTGTGAATGTATACAGCAAATTGCAGAGGAATGAAATAATGGTCTTTCGTTGATAAAGCTGGTAAATCTGAAAGATCTAAAGGTGTAAATATGGATTACTGTAAAATACTAGCAGTTAGGAACCTGACTTTGCAGCAACAGCTTCTTCCCTCCACTCATCAGTGTAATATTCAGAATTTCTTTCCTACCTTAGATAAGTTCATGTATCTATGAGATCAAACTTCATATGTCTTTTCTCTTTTCCCTTCTCCTTTTCATCCATTTTTGGCTCTATAGCCTGGAAGCAATATGATCAACGTTAGTACAAGCCTGTAGCTTCTGCAATACCAAACAGTCTCCTTGAATCTTTCCAATTTGCCAGCTTCCTCTTACTTCATAATTCTTTCCCTGTTTCTTAATTTCTCTTCCACAGCTATAAACCTCTGCAAAGAAAATTCAACTGCAATTTGTATGAAAGGATAAAGGAAATGCTAATATCCTGCAATTTACAGCTACTGTTACTCTCACGTGATTGAAACACTGCGATGCTTATGTATTCTGTAGGTAACTTACCAGCTGACTGTTCAGAATAGCCTTCCTCAAAATTCTCTGTATCTATTGTTATCATTCCTTCTGAACTTTCAGAGTCTAATCTTTTGTATTCCTTACATTCTCTTCCCAGATTAATGTCGCAGCAAGGAAGAAGCTGAACAAAATTAGCTCAAGATTTCCTAGAATACATTGTCTGTTTATATTATAGGCTAACATGCTGATAACATGACTGTAGTTCATGTGTTATGGAGCATAAGCCCAAAGATGACTCTAAGTCTTGATACTGAATCCCTTGTGACATATACAGTACTGCAAGCATTGCATTCATTTGAACAAACTGGCAGTCCCTAATTTCAACATTGGTAAAATTCACACACAACACACTCTAGTCTTAAACTGGAGAAAAAGAGCATACTCTCCACAGCTCTTAAATTATATTCTTTCTACTGTTCTATAATGCTATCTTTTGCATCAACCTTTCATGGAGGATGCAAGAAATTGGAAGAGAAAGAAACACAGATGCAGAATTAGAAAGGCACAAGACAACAGTGTTTTCATATCCTCTGAGGTGATGGGTATCTTTTGAGGATAGATGATGTGATGAGAACACACAGTGTGTACAGTCTTTATTTAAGTGCACCTATTATTCATGGCCTAATTCCAATACTGTTTAAATATCCCCCTTTTTCAGTTATTTATATACCACTTAACAGGTAAAGGATAGTGTTCTTTATTCTAACAAAAACCCCTATACTCACATATCCACAGTGCTAATACTGACTGCTCTAAAAGAAGTATCTTTAATTGCTTTCAGACAATGATTGTCTTTGTAATATGGGATTAATTAGTTTGGTAATTATGTGACCAAAACAAGTACTCACTTAATGTCAAACTTCCATACAACATGTACATCAATTAAAGAATATTCTTTAATCTTACTTACGTTGTATAGAACTGCTGGAATTGTTGGACAACTGATAAGCAGCTGCAGTTCCAGATAATTATTTTATAGCTCTCATACAATACTCCTGTCATATATACTGCAATTAAAAATGGGCTAGTATCATAACACTGTTCTTCAGTTTCACAGAGAAAGTCTTTCTCTAACAAAGCATCAGTTTGCCTTAACATACGGTTCAGTGATGTAAAAATACAGCAACTGATATCACACTTATCTCTAGCTTTCATTTCTGTCTTCACAGAAACCAAATTCCTACTTTATCATGGTTATTTTCTCATGGTGTAAATCATGTAGAGATTAAAAGCCTGAAGAAGCATGGCCAATTCATGATATTTTCCTGTAGAAAGTTGGATACTACAGATTTCATGAGGACAGTGACTTACATATCAAAGCTAGAGAATACATATTGCTCTAAGGAGCATCAGCATTTCTAAATTGAGATTTTACTACGTATCTAACCACCTTCATTGGATGGTAATTAGATTGCCATGAGAGGTCATGCTCAAGCATACTTAGATGTCCTGCTTTTTTGGTTAAGAAACAAAGCAAAACACTGCAAATTAGAGATGTTCCTCCTGATAATAGAGGATTGTAAATACAATGTTATATTTATTTTCAATTACTGGTGCAGATATTTGATATATAAAATGCACTTAAAATATTTTTGGAGCTACTAGGCACAAATCGATAATGATACAAGAATCTTTAATCAAATCTAGCTTAATTTCAGCATCAAGCTATCAGAAATACATTAGAATGTATTTTTTCTAACTTTAGAATATTTTTTTTCTACTTTTGAATGATCTTTCTGAAGCTAAGTTCTGTATTAACGACTGTCCCTATAGAGAAAATACCTGCAACTTTAAGAAACAATAAAACCATGGACTAATACTTCCTCAGGAAAAAAAAAAGAACAAAAACCAAAAAAATGAGATCTCCTTTTCAAAGTGACATTATACATTGTTATTAAGATTCAGTGCTGGTTTTTTTCTCTCTCTCTCTTTTTTTTTTTTTTTAAACACAGCAGTCTTTCTTTGTCATGAAAATGAGACATATACAGAGACTATCAATTGCATAAAAATATTTTTCTGCATAACAGCAATGGAGTCCAGCCACTACTGTTCAGATGAATTCTGAATATTCTTCCCCACATATCACTTAAATAAACAGTCATCATGAAATATCACAGAATTCATACATAAGATCTACCTTTATTTCAGTGTACAGATTTCAAGGGTCTGTACTTCTGATTTTTATACCTGATTCCTATGAACCAATATATAATTTTAGATTACTGCTATGCTATATTTGTGCTTTAGTTTTGCTGTTTGCATTAGATTTTTTATTATTGTAAAGGCAAAAATGTTATTGAGATTCAAACTGCAACATTAAAAAAAAAACACAAAAATAAACTACCACACAACCAACAACAAGAAATAAAATTCAGAGTCTCTCTTCAGATTTTTCAGTGAGACAGTGAATCCACTCATGTGTGTTGTAATAAATTACATCCAGTTCTATCCAATTATAAAATTGGCACTGTATTTGCACACATTGCTCGAAGTTTGTGTTATGCTTGCAAGGGAAACAATCCATGAATATTATACTTTCCATTGGGAAATAAAAAATGTCAGAAGAATTTATGAAACCCAAACTGCGCAAATATGATTTTAATACAAACTGTAATGCATGCAGTCATAAAAGTACTGTACACATGAAATTTCATTTTAAAATTTGAAACTTAGATAAATATTTTTAAAAATCTCTCCTCATAGTAGCTAAGATCTGTTTGAAAGCATTATGGGTTTCTCACGTCCATAGTGCTTCATCACCAATAGTAGTTATAATTCATAGAAAGAACTAGCTGCTTTCAGTTTGCTTTATAAAGCACGCTTTATAAATATTCTGTATAGGAAGCAGACCCAAAGACAGCAGTCTTAAGGTTTGTTCTCTTTTCTTTCAATGTTTTAATATATACTCTTCTCTATACACACGTTGTTACAGTTGCACAGTGTACAGATAAAGATGTAATCAGAACCCAGCTAGTCTTCTAAAAACAAAATCCCTTAAACATTTGTCAGTCTGTTACATTACCTAGCTTTGCCTCTGTGCACAGGTGTGATGATAAATATAAAGCACAGGTCCATATAGCAGTCACAACATAGCTGATTTCACTCAGATCACTCAGATGATCTACAGGCTACATATTGCCTGTGAGAAATTTAAAAGTTACTTAAAAATCTGAAGTCAATATATTTGATTCTGTTTTGGTTTCAAGCACAGTAACAGCAAGATGAGATATGGCAATAAGGCAGCATCACTTTAACCAAGCTGATAACTCTTTATGTATATCATATCCTGTGTTTATAAACTGCTTATAGCAACCACTTCTCAAAAATTATACAGTGGCAATTTAGAAACACTAAAGACCTCTTTCTAAATTTTCTAAAGACCTCTGTCCTAATTTTAGTAATTTATACATTATCCTTTTCTAAAAAGTTCTTTCTTTTTTTTTCATATGAAAAACCTATCTAATGAGAAGAAAACACTAAGATACTAGTAAATTTACAAATTTCAAGTAAGGATTTTTTTTTCCTCTGTCAATCTATTTGGACTATATTTTATTATAACAATTTTTTTTTTTACACCAGAATTGATCAGCTCACTCTGGGAAATTGCACAGGCCATTGAGCCTTAATGAATCACCTTTTACTATCTTTTATTATC
Source organism: Phasianus colchicus (assembly GCF_987193195.1). Taxonomy (NCBI): domain Eukaryota; kingdom Metazoa; phylum Chordata; class Aves; order Galliformes; family Phasianidae; genus Phasianus; species Phasianus colchicus. Next base: position 26,946,728 of record NC_143440.1, read on the forward strand.
ATGTGTTAATGAAATTTTAATGCTGGAAAAAATTTACTAAAGAGCATATGTTTGGAATAAGATTAGCTTGGCATTTATAAAAAATATAACCAAGTGATCATTTCAAGGATCACAGACAAGAATTTATTAACCATGTGGTTGTGAATTTTGAGAAGTATTGTGGATTCCACAAAACATAAGTGTTAAAAAAATAGTTGCTTTTAATATTTTTTAAAATCCGTTTTCTTCTTCTCCTTTTATTTTTTGTCCATACTTCAATGCTCATGCTAACAATCAGTGTATGTGGATGCTTTTATTAAGGCTAATTTATTTCCCTCTCCTTCACTTTTCTGCCACTGCTGATAGAGAAACTTGCAGAAGGGAAATGGCCAAGAGGATCCTGTCAATAAAAATTGATTTGCTTTCTGCAGGTGGCACACCATTGGAAAAAAAAATAACAGGTTCATTCTGACTGCTTGTTTTCTTCTACTGATTATTTATTAATTTGCAGCTTGGAAAGCCTCATTTGAAAGAAAAGCTACCCATACACACACTTCTTAATTATTCCTTACACCAAAAGTTGATGGGAAAAAAAACGATGCCTAAAGAATTTCCCTCCTTCAGACAGAAGGTCCTGCTAAGCTCAGTAGGCAACATTTAGATTTCCAGATGTCAAGCAATTGTCTCTGCCACATGGACACCAGAAACAAATACAAAACTTCTAAATATTTGCATTAGGAGGAAAGACTGTAGATGCAAACTGTTCAAAGAAAATCATTCTACATTTGAAATCCAACTAGTTAAAAGAACAGCAGTAATTTGTGGGTTTTGAATGCATCTTCAGGACATCATTTTTTCCTTCTGAAATGTTTCCTAATATTCCCTCATATTTTGAATATGTGCTTTTGTTTGAAAAAAAATCACATACTACAGAGAAACTGACTAACAAAGTAAACAATGACACGATAGTCAGTAATCATATGTTGACTGCCCTTCAAAGTACTTAACAGTAAAAACTGAAAACAGAATTCTGGATCTGAGCTTGTCTTTGAACCTGACCATAAGCATTATCAAATGACTACTTTCACTGAGGATCCGTGACAGTTGTAACATCACAGCAAATGGTAAACTTTTGGGAAAATATTTAAAACTTCATGCAGACTCAATATAGTTTACATCAGGATAGGGTAGGGTATGACTGTTTTGTAGATTCTGGAAGCAGAACTCTCTTTGCTACATACAACTTTAATGGTGGCAACACTGAAAAGACTCACTGAGCAAAAATAGCCTTTCCCTCCTTTTCATTCCAGTACATATCTATATGATAATGTAGTATATCTTGAAACAAATTCTAAAGTGGACTTTTTGACAAATATATCTATTTCTGATATTTCTAATAAACAGGTAAAATGCCTAACTAATGCTTTAACTAGCTGAGCTCTAATTCAGTCCTAAAGTGCATGGCAACTAACAAATTAAAAATCATTTTCAAGAACGAGGTAACAAGAGAGGAGCAGTTCGCTTTTTTGTTTATTTGTGAGTATGAAAGGTATTATTAAATGTGGACATGAGCGTAAACATTCATCTCTTGTTATTGCAGACTTTTGAAACTTGACAATATTAGTTCATGAAAACCAGTAAAATTTTACATTTATGTGCACCCCTGGCTGATACCGTTACAACATCCAAAATAACATGACAACTATGTAAGGGACATACATACTTTCTCTAAATATCCCCTGGACGTGTCAACAAGTCTTACCTTATTATTCCATAGGCACTTGAATTCCAGTCAGAAGCTCAGAAAAGTAAATTTTCCAACTCAGATCAGTGCATTATTTCTCCTCTTGGATATGATGGCTTGTATTTCCACAGTATTTTGTGTGGGAAGATTTCAAAGTACTTTGTAGCTAATACTACAACTCTATGTCTATGACATACTTTTTAAAACACTGCAGCAAAATAGCTTACTGGGAAAAATAAGACCTATGAGAAAATAAATGTGAAAGTGCTAACCAATTTCAACTGCTTTACACAAGAGACACAGATTACCATTCCCTAACAGAACGAACAGCCATAAAATCATGAATTTAAAATTAGCCCTGTTTGTACATGTCTCATTAAGTACTTAAAATGAAGAAACATCAAAATGCCATAGAAATATAGAATTTACGTTCATTAAAGGCTGAATTCTAAAATAATTATAAATTGGCTGTTGTACAATAGAAGACTGCCACAGCTAGAAAACACTTTCATGTTCTTACTGAAGAACTAGAACTGAGAAACCACAGAAATAAAAAAAAAGTCACTGATTTTGATTGTTTATCAAGACATAGTTTCACTTTTAGCTGGATGTCTACCTAAGCTATCTTTTCATACACAGCTCTGGCCAGTCATTATTACGCTTCCATCTCCTTTTCCATGGTCTTCACTCATCATCCTATGCATTTCTCTAATGAACAATGTTCGGATAAGTTACCCGACTTTAAAAAAATCACAGAAATTAATGTTACATTTCATGGAGTTTTGCTATACCAGTTTATACTCTATTCAAGAAAAGGATGCTTAGCAGCACTGTGATCTCACTTTTCAGATTCAAGCACCATCAAAGAATTCATTCTGCCTTTTGTCAGCTCTAACGCTGCAAGTTGAGCAGGTGAGAAGAAAAATACTCCAATTCTCCTCCATCATATATGTAGGGCAAGAGAAGAGTTTTTCTTTATTCAAGAAATGTTTCTTTTTTTGTTTTCTTTCTTTCTTTCTTTCTTTTTTAATAAAGGTAGACTTACATCCTATAACCCTCACTGCTCTAGTAAACAAATCTCATTACGCCCATCTATCTGATGTCAAACCAAAGGAGACTGCAATACAGTTCCTGAATCCTCACTCATCAACAATCAGGAAAGAAAACTTGTTTGCCTGATTTCAGGAACAAATGTATCACTATTTACTTTTTAGTACATGAAACAAAATTCAACAGTGAAGATCTCTGAGCTCTGCAATTCATTAAGTATGAATGCTGAACTAAATGGCAAGCAGCAGTAAATACAGGAAAATATATTCAGTACCAAATATTTATACAGAATTATACATAATAGTATTAAAATATTTTTTAGCATTTAATTGGATAAAAGCTTCAGGTTACTAATGTGCATATTCATCTTTTATGCTGCTGGAGTTTCCAACTTGCTAAGTACCTAACATCACTGAACGGTAAAAAAGAGGATGATGTGTAAAATTATTTCAGTTCTTCAGTGAGCCATAATGTACATAAGGCTTTCATCGTGGAAATAAACTGAAGATTCACATGCTTGTGGCTTCCACAGCAAATGAAACTCTGGAAATGATACTCTCAGTAAAGCCAGGAATGTCAAAAATCAAGGAAAGGAAACAAAGCAGTAATGGACTTACCAGGTAAAAAGAAAGAGAAGGCTGAGAATCCTGCCTATAATCTTCGTCTCTTCCCTTTCTCACACTGCTCAGTAGCAGCACAATACCTATTCTTTTTAACATTACAAGAGTATACCACTTCAGAGCCACTTTTAAGATTGCAGCTGTTGGGTACTAAGGAAGCCAGAGAAAATTCTGTATGAAAACCTACTTTGAGTATTGTGAGGAGCTTGGTAATTACAACTGTGATACATTCTAATTGAAAAATTTAAATTGCAGATGTACAGGCCAAAAAACACCCATCCATTTTGTATCCTGGGATACAAACTAACACCAAAGCTTGATTTTTAATGATTAATTTCTCCAAAGTCCTTTTCCCTAGTCAATACTCACTCACCTCTGTTATCACTCACCACTGATCCTACTGAAGTTTTTAAGAACCTAATGATGATGGTTAACTTTTAAAATCAATACTTCTGTGTGCGCTTCATGGAGAAAAATAAACTTTTCACATAGATAAAGTTATATTGAAAAATAAGTTGGAAAAAAATGACAACATAAAATATAATCCAAATGAAATATTAATGGTAAAATGATGATGATATGTTACAGCCTTATGCATTAATGCCATGTCATACTGCTTTACCAGTCAATGCAAGCTGATGCTGATTAGCAAATTTTAACAATTTTGTTAATAATATACAAATTACACTAAACTTTAATTTGCTTTCAAGACGTCTTCATTTTCATAATGTAAATAAATTGGGAATACAAAATTATGAAAATTCTCTTTCTCCAGCAACGTTTCCATTAGATATTAACTCAGCAGTTCTAATCTTTGCTTTATGTAGTGTAAGCAGTAGAACAATTCTTGAATTCCTGATGCTATAAGTAGAATTTATATCCTATTCCCTCACAATAGTGAGGGAATAATTTACAGTAATCCAAATTTTAATAACATTCCCAATTCAAAATCTACCTGCTACTGATGATAGATGATAGGAACTTTTTTATTTTTTAATTTAAAAAGATTTTAATTTCCATTTTGAAAGAAAAAAATATATATTTCCCAGATTTATTAATCCTACCTTTTCCAAGACAAAATCCCTCTGTGAATGAGAATCTATCTTCCAGAAATATTTGATGCTCCAGATCACAGTAACCTGTGATCCACAATAACCACTTCCAAATGGGATTACATATATCTTCGTAAGAGAACTTCTGCCTCAATTCCTTAAGATAAGATTGATTCTCATTCTCTTATTTCATCTTATCTTCCAAAGTATTTTGTAAGACACTGTGTGTAGCAGTATGACTAGCATATGCACCTAGTACCAAACTCTGCAGAGCAACTAAAAAACTTCACAGATGACTGCTATAACGCAGTCATTCCCATGAAGACAAGACTTATTCACCTGCTGAAGTTGTGCTTTTGAGATGCGAATGACAGGGGGAAACTTGTTGCCACAGGGAATGACAGGAAGCTGCCTACGACCAGTTGAGCGGGAAGAAGAGGAGTGGCTCTCAGCTGATTGACTCCTTGGTAAACCAGCCTCTTTCAGAGGGTCCGGGTGGATGGACAGATAGGCTATAGGGCTCATGGTGCGGAGGATGGGACTTGAAATTCTTGGAGTGGAGAAATGCAGCATATGAGATGAGTTGAGCTGTGAGAACATGGCAGGGAAAAAATAAGGTTCAGAAATAATTCTGTAGTAATTCTTGTTTCTGTCCTGCATATATGCATTCTCTTAGAAGACTGCATTGCAATCTCCCTCACATGGTAAAAGCTAATAATTTAAGAGGTTTCTTTTTGATTGTTGTTGTTTCTTTTAAAGTCTAATTACCATATTTTCCATCAATTAAAAAAAAAATCTAACATCCAAGTCAAAAGCAAGCATCCTTTCTCCTGCTGGCTCCTGTCATTCAGTCAGTCAGAACCTAGGGCACATTTAATGAACTAACATAGTCCATTCCAGGGATGCCACGTAGAGAGGCTAGTTGATTGTTGGCTGGTCCTCACAAATGCTCAGCATATCCATTCAACAGCGTTGTTTTCTATGATAATTATGATTTTAGCGTATGCACCCATTGCATGCTTTACATACGTGACTGTATAACTATGGCTATAGCAGTGTATATTAAGAACCATAGCTGACGGGATTAATCAGTAAGATTAGCATTAGACAATGAAATTTCCCAAACATGGAATTGAATTTGCAGGATACACTGGCCTGGAGAATCCATCAACATCTGCTTCATTTTGTATCATATCAAGCAAGCATTTAGAAAAGAGCAAAAACAACAGGAATGGTAAAGTCAAAGTGTTCCAAAGTAATAATTTTAAAGAAAGTACATTTTCTAATTGGTTATCAATAATTCTAATAAACCTATAGATTTGATGCACAATTCTGAAGCCAACCGATGCCTTCCAAGGCTTTTACCTGTGCTGAATAAGTGGCGACACATCTAAATATCTGTTAGTGAGATTACTGCTTATGGCTTACATGGTTTTGTTCCAATTATATTTGGACAAAAAATGTAAATCCATGAACAGCAGAGGTATGGAAACTTTTTTTTGCAAGCTACATATACATGATTTTCCATTTCCTGTTGTGGTATTTGCAATTCTAACCTGTATTCCTTGGAAACAGAGCACACCTGTCAGCACTGCAGTTTCCAAGGAAAAGGTATTCCCACTTGCGTCAATCCTAACACTTCAGTTCCCTTACTACATATCTATCTTTCAACTAAAGGAAAAAAAATTATTTCCAGTGTCTCATAAAAACAGAAACTGAAAATATAAAGCACATGAACACTACAGCACTAAGAACCCTCCAATAAATGAAAATTTAAGAGCAGCTTTATTGATACAACATAACTCAATGTATAAAATGCTAATTTCAGCAATATTTCTAAGTAATAAAAATAAGTGCATTCACAGAGTTAAATAACTTCTATAACCATGCACATACATATTTGGTATTAGGTTGCCAAGAAAATGTGACCAGAGTAAACTGTTGTCTAATTTAAATTGAAGTTGAAACAGGCATTAGCTGATAAATATTGGATTACTTTAACACCATTGTTGTTTTTTATGCTGAAATAACTGCTTGGCAAATATACTATGTTGCAAACAGTCTTGTGCATCCACTATATGGAGGTCACTGCAATTCAATACAAAGACGGTAAATTAATGAGGCCATAGTTCAGCAACACAGCAAGTTCAGCATTAAACTCTTAGAACCAGATAAAGAAGAAAAAGAAAAAAGCAAGAGGATGCAAAGTGCTGCTCCAATGTAAATTTCTGAATAGAGTTTATATCACTTCCAATTCTTTTGACAAATTAACACCAGCAGATGTTACTGTAAATCAGATACTGCCTGTCCTGTTGAAGCCAAACTCTACATAAAGCCAACATGAAATCATACAGTCAGCACATACATACCAGCATGCTAAGAGTAATTCAACAGAAATTGACTGCATGCCCATGACCAAGCCACATCAAACTGGTATTTATTGGGTAATCTGTTCTGTGTGACTGCAAAACCATGTCTGATAACAAGAAAATTATCTCTTTACATACATGCATTTCCACAAATGATAGCATAATTTTGTAGTTTTTTTTAAGCCTAAAACTTGCTAATCCCAAACCAATAACTTACATATTTTTTCTCTTATTCTTTGAGCTCAGATTTCCCTCTTGAACTGCTACAATCTCACATTCTTAATAGGAGCACTGATGTTGTGTGTAACTGGTAAGAAATGATATTGTCACCAATTACAGAAAAACCACGTATACACATGATATCCTGAAAAGCAATTACCTGCAAATTGAAGGACTACGGATCAGCCATTTCTTACCCTCAGGAGAAAATAAAATTGGGGGGGGGAGGGGGAGGGAAGGGAGAAGAAACCTTCAATTTCCTATACAGAAACATCCTTGCTACTAAAAAATATTTCATCTATTCACTTACTATTCACTAACATTAAAGTAAGTGCTTGCATATTTAAAAAAAAAAAAAAAGCTACCTGAATTCTCAAACTCTCAGAATAAACTCAAAGACCATAATTCATCATACCTTCTCCTAAGTGATAACGTGATAAGGTCACTGGGAATCCATATGGGAGGTATATTAATAAGCACGATGATTATGAAGATAAGAATGGTTATAAGCCACAAGTTACAAATTTCAAATGAGTAATCTGTTCAGAAATTATGGTAAGATACTATACTCTGAAATTTCAGCATCTATCTTTAACCCCTTTTAGTAACACTTCTTTTAAATCATTTGGTATATGGTCCCAAACTTACATTCATGAATCTAATCTCTTAGTAACAGATTCAACATATCTGAAATTAGCAGAAGAGTAAAATATGACCCTTTGCCCATTTGTACTTGTTGTCAGGAAGGAACTATCTAGATAAAACTATAAACAAGAACATTTGAATCTAATTAAGGTTGTTATCATTTCATAAACACAGCACCAACTTCACTATTAAATTATGCAAAATCTTTCAAAGCATTTTTATTATTGGAATCATATTATCTTGAGCATTTCACATTGCTGTCATGTAACTGTACTCTGCTCCTCAGTTTGGTTCTGTGGCCCAATAGGAAGCATGTGCTAAGCCAAAACATACAGTGTGAGATACATACGTTTTTTTGAGCCATAACAGGCTTTACTAAGGTTGTGGTATTTGTCACCTTTATATCAATTCAAAGGAGACTCTCTTATCTCAATACTATGGCTTTGGCAGCAGTTGTACACATTGAGAGGTAAAAAAAAAAAATCCAACCAGCAGGCAGAGTATAGCCTACTCAGCCTTCTCCCATAATTGTGTCTCTTGTTTTGAATTGCACTGGCAGTAGCAAGTATAGCCCTAAGAGATAAATAGTGAACAGATAAGTTTGTGGTAAAGAAAAAAAAATTGATGGCATTACAGAAAAAAATACAGCATGACATTTACCTTGAGCTATCATTTTTAGTCAACTTTAATTTACTACCATAGGGGATGTCAGATTAAGGAGATTATTTATGAAAGGTAAGATTAGTTCAACCACAAAACTGCTTTAAAAAAAATAACCCATAGCACCTTTCAAACATCGCATAACAAATATTTTGAAGATTAGGGTGGTCTGTCCTACCTGTTTCAAATAGCATGTCATGCTGCCTCCACACAAATGTACATAAGTACAGGTCCTTGAGGAAAGTATAGTCTTTTACATAACTTGGCTCACTTCTAGAACAGAGATTTCAGGTACCATTTCCAACTTACCTTTGCAACAAAGATTGTAGCACAGTATTTTACACGTTCATTGCGATTTTATGTTTATGTATGACAAATATAATTAATACCAGCTTATATGTGTTACTCTCATTGATTAGAAAGCTCTGCATAAATAGATTCGTAATATGTTTTAACTGAGGCAAATTCCGTGGATCATACCTGCAGAACAATTATCCAAGTCCATGGGAGAAAGTAAATACTCATAACAAAGCATGGAAGATTACCCCTCAAGAATCAAGTCCCATTTCTAATAAAACTATTTCTGCTACACTACTGCAATTGATCTACTGCTTTTTCACTTATTACCTCCTCACATAATTCTGAGCAAAGAGAGACTTAATAAAACAGCGAGTGTTTTTCTTACCGGAGTGAGTGCTCCTTCTGCTTGAGCTTCCATAGGGCTTGTAGGGGTGGCTGCAAGGAGCTGTCCAGCAGCTCCTGTCAGGAGTTCCAATTTGTCTGTAAGCTGTTCAGAAGAAGCAGGATGACTTTCCATGGCTAGAAGAAACTCCACCCCTGACGTTTGATTCTTGGCATGGACACTGTTTCCTGCCCAGCCTCCTTGTCTGGGCTGCTCTTCTGGAGGGGACTCCTCTAGAACTTGTAGTACCTCCGGCTCTTCATCTGAGGGACTTCCAGTCGTTTTGTGCCCTAAAACTTCATTTGTCCTGAAATCCTGCAAGTCCCGTTCCTTATCTATTATCACCCATTCCTTAGAATCAATCTCCTGCCTGCAGGAGCTTAAGTTGACAGCTACAAATCCATTGCCAACAACACCATCAACTTGTTCTGGAGAACCAGCTGACACAGGTTTTGAAGCATCTGGAAGATATTCTTCATCATAGTGCCAAACATGGTCCATGCGGGCAGCCACAGGAGCAGGAATGAGTGATTTCTGAGGAAGAGGAACAGCAGCAACTGCAGTCTCTGCTGCAGCATTCAAGTCTTTCTGTCTCTTCTCCAAACTTAAGAAAAGAAATATTTGAATTAGTTACTAATGATGTAAGCTACATTTGATAGTTTTTCAGTTGATGAAAACCAGATTTACCTAAAAAATTGTTGCCAGATTTTAGAAAAACCTATAGTGAAAGAGCTACAACTTGAGGCAATTCCATAACTTAAGCCAAAGAAAAGAGAAACAAATATAGAGAAGAAAACAATTATTTCACTGTGATGTTTATTATCCACTTCTTTAAAAATTAACTCTAATGGCAATTAAAAACAGTTGGTTGGTCTTAGAAGTTTGCACACATATCAAGGCAATTATCCTGAGAGAATGGCAGAGAAAATCATGAGCGATTGACAGCTTGGTGTTCTGGTTTCCATCTGCATTTACGCTATGCTACAAAGAATCCAAGTGGAACAGTATAAACAGAATTCTCCAACAACAGTTAGAAGATGCTTTCAAAATCAGTGTTTCTGTTTTTTGGATTCCCAATTTATACTTTGCTTAATTTGTTTCAAACAAATTCAAATTACTAATCCTCAACGGTGTATTAGAAGGATTTTGCCACTGTCAACATCTCATCTATCTTCTCCTGTGTCCCACTTCAGCCACTGCCTCTCAGACAGATTACAATGCATCTTCATTTTTCTTTATTTTTTTCTGTATAAGGGCAAATTTGATTTAACCAGCTCTGATATAGCTTTCCTTTCTCTGTCTTCAAATTCCATTTTAAGACCTTAGTTTTCTAACAGTTTTTTTGTGTTGGTTTTTTGTTGTTTTTTTTTAATGTTGGTTCAACATTTTTTAGTATAACCAGATCTGCCACATGCAAGTAGACTTCTAACTTGACTTTGTTAAAAAAAAAAAACACAAAAACACACTCAGCTTCTTGTAAGCTGTCTTTCTCATCTCCTAGCAACCAGTCCCACATTAGCTCTACTGAGCACTTGACGTCATCATTCTTATTTTGGATGAGTTGTAATGACTGTCAAATGTCAAGACCATTCCAGTGAAGAAAAGTTAATAAACATCACCCTGTAATAAAAGATTTTTTTATAAAAAATGACCTTAGCTCTATACTAGCGTTAGTCTTTTCCTTCTTTTCCTTTTCCTTTTTTTTTTTTTTTTTTTTTTTTAAGTAAAGACCAGGTAAAGCCACAACATCAGTAAGTTGAGCAATGTTATGAACATATTTAATATTGTTTGCTGTAGCTTGCATAAGCACAGCTCAGCAAATATGTTTAGGATTTTCACAAAGTGCTGTAAATTGACAGAGTAACAGCAGAGAGATTATACTGTCTCAACAACTTATTCTGTAACAAATCTAAGCATAAAAATAAAGTAGAAATAATTTATTTACCAGTTCTCAAGAAACTTATCGGTGTCTGGCTTTGACTCCAATGTCAGACGCTTCTCAAGTTCAAAGCTGTGAATTGAACGCAGCTTTCGAACCAGTGGGACATCTCTGTCCAGCTGGGTGGTCTCTGAGCGCACACGAACTGGAGAACCTAGACTTGGAGCATTAAGCATTCCATTCACAGGTCCCTGGCTGTTTTCCTCTTCTGTGGCAGCCTACACAAAAAGTAAAAACATAACACACTAGGAATGGCAAAATAGAAGAAGACACAGAATTGTATAGTGAATACCATCCAGCATTTTATCAATTGATAAGCCAATTTGTATTTGGAACGCTCCTTAAGCTCACACCACACTTAAGACAGTTTAGACATGCTCTTCAGCGTGTACCCACAAGAGCCAAAAAAGGTCTAGTAATGTACCTGTAGTAATGCAATAGCTCTAGGGAGGTCTAAAAACAAGAGTCTAAACAAAACAAAACAAAAAACAGTAATATACTTAAATTTATATTGATTTTTCATACCCATCACTAAAATTTACCTCAAAAGTAGTTTGAGACCAGTCACTTAGAAACATCTTCAGACTGCTTCAGAGCAAACAGTTCTTATTACAGAAAAGTTAGCTTCCAAGCTGTCTTTATGATCCTCAACCTAGAACTATATCTTAGCTCAACTGCATTCCATCTGGTATACGAGCTGGACACAACTTGAATCATGATTATCCTTAATTTCAACAGGTGCAACTAACAAAACCTGCATTTGTTTAAATCAAAGAAATTGGCTTTCTCCCTTTTCGGAAAAAATAAAGAATAATAAAAACAAACAAAAAACCCAATAAACTCAGCAACTCTGAAAAAAGGCACCATGTCTTATGGCCTACCGCAACACATTTTTTTCTAAAAACAACCCTCAACAGCCTGAAAACTAGGCATCTCTCTATCTAAAGAACATTTCAATGACATGCCTATTGAGCAGTTTAAAATATTTTTATATCAAGAAAAAGAGCTACATTTTCTGAATATGAAGTCTAGGGATTGTGTCTGAAAATATGAAATACTGTGATTGCAAACAAAGGAAATAGGAACTACTTCTGAGAGAATATATGTCAATCTTAAGAAACCTTCTCTACAAAAGATTAACCCATTAATCTCTCTGCATTGGTAGAAAGGTACCATATCTTACAGAAACAAAAAACACCACATGAACTAAAAGGATACTACCAATCATGCTTAATGTTAATTTGTCACCTGAAAAATAATAAATAATACTAAAATATTTTTTGTATTTTCTGTATCTAAACTCTACTCATGCAAAATACAGAAAATCTGCTTTGGTTTCACACACTGAGCAAGAATTGAAATGATGTCTGAAGAACATGAATATGATGATCACTTTAAGAAATGATACCAATAACATTACAAACTATGCCACTCTCATAGCAAACTACATTCTCAGAATAAGCTTGAAAGAGTCTCAAGTTTAAAATTATCAGCAAATTATTCATCATAAAGACCAGAAAAGCTCAAAAACTTGTCTACTTTTTCTAGTATACAGATTGGTCTACTAAAAAGTGTAAACCCTACCATGAAATCTTGTTTACTTAAATCACAGAATCACAGAATTGCCAGGGTTGGAAGGGACCTCAAGGATCATGAATCTCCAACCCCCCTGCCACATGCAGGGCCACCACCATTCCACCTAATGCTAGACCAGACTGCCCAGGGCCCCATCCAATCTGGCTTTGAACACCTCCAGGGACGGGGCATCCACAACCTCCCTGGGCAGCCTGTTCCAGTACCTCACCACTCTCTCCGTAAAGAATTTCCCCCTAAATCACTCTGAGTAATTCATACTAGCATGACTGTATTATTAATGATATTCTACTGTGTACCATGAGGACGGGAAGTTGTTTGTAAATCTTCACAATACAAATTTGTAAATACCTTACAAATCCCTAGTTTTATTTTGTTTCTGTTTGCATCCATTTCTTCCCAAACGTCTTTTTCCTGAGAACGCTGATGCCCAGGAGACCCAGGCAGCTTCTCTGGTGAGACACCAACTGGAATACCATTCTCTCCATCACTGAGCTGTTCATCAGGAAATACTTCATCTGTGTTTTCCCGCAGCAAATCTCCTGGGATAGGAGTGGCATTGGCAATTCTACAAAAGTAAAAAAAATACTGGAAAAGTCAAAAAACTTAATTATGTGAAAAACACTTAAAAGCTGCTGCTTGAACATTTTCAAATTAATTTCTGAAGAAAAATTGTTAGAGATCAGAGCACTGGATAAATACTATTTTCTTCCATCACTGGATGAAAATCCTCTATAAATGCTCTTCAGTTGAAAAATGTTTGTTTGTTTGTTTTTCCAAATGGAATTCAACAGTTGCTTAGTATCTGCATATAACAATTCATAGTAACTGGAATAACATTCTCCTCTTAGTACTTCCTGGAATAGAAATGGACTACAAAGTCCTTCATATTGGTTGTACCAAGGACCATCGATTGATAAATAAACCAGGATGTTCTGACAGAATAGTAATGTCTTACTTTCTATACTGTACAGAAATATACTGAACAAATGGTAGCATGTAAAATATGGTAAACCAGAATTATCACCTCAGAAAGTACAGTACCTGACTTCTGGGAAAACAGTTCAACAAATTTGACTGTTCAAAGAATAACGAAGATAACAGTGAAGTTTGAAAATATCTTACATATCACATAATTCATGTGTATGAAATTAAAAAACTTCCTTTCAAACTAGTATCATTTTAACCATAGCCCAGTCAATAGTTACTCTGTAAGTTCTAACGATTTTATTCAAATGCTGTAGTTTTTTGTGGATTTTTTTTTAAGTGTGTGTTTAAAAAACCACACCTGCTGCAATCCATGTGTTTGTTTATTTAGCTAGAATAACTTTATTTAACACAGCATAAAGATAAGACAATGTCAGCTTTTTACTAAAAAAGCTATCGATGCAACTTTTGTCTCTTCTCAGATTCAGTAATTGTTTCCATTCCATCAGAATTAATTTCAGTGACCATACACAATGTGCATACATACCCAATTGCAGCTGGAGTAAGACGAGTGTGTAACTGAGGTGTGGTTGAAGTTGTTGTCGTTGTCAGAGAGCCATCAGTTCCACTTTTCTCCCAGTCAAAAGGATCACTTTCAATAACCCCAAAGGTTTTCATGCTGTTATCAAACACAGACATGAGAAGCTAAAAATGAAGAAAAAAAGTTCATTAGCTTCATTTTTGTCACAGAGATCAAGCAATTTAGAAATATCGTCCAATAATAATTCAACATACTCCTTCATGATCCTGAGTGACAATTTTCCAGGAATACATATTTATCTTTTATAATTTTTGCAATGTTTCAAATGTAAGATTTGCAAACTTCTGTTTTACATTAAAAACAAATAAGCAAGAAAAGACAACCAAATCTTCCCTGTGTTTCTAGCAGAAAAGAGAGGCAAAAAAGGTAGAAATGTGCATACAAGCATGACTAAGTTGCTGCAGAATAGGAGCCACAGCTTTCCAAGAGAGAAGGATGAAAGAATATATTCAGCAATCATTAATCATTAAATCATTAAATGCTAGGGAATTAATCAGAAGTGCATAGGAAGAATACCAATTCACTTCTTTTATTTAATACTTCTTTTATTTAATACCATTCATCATTTATATTATCCAGTGCTGACATCCATACCACAGAAAAGCCACATGAGGAAGCTTTCCTCTCTGATTTTATGCTATGAAAATTCATCTAGGCCAATTTGCGTCCATGGGAGAGAAAGAAATTACATCTGCTTTCCTCTTGCTTTGGAAAACTTTTGTCTCATTCCAGTAACTGGTGGAAAGGCTGCGTCTGCATCACATCATCACTTGCTTCAAAACATTTTGACAAATTATACTTTTCTCTTAAAAGCTAAATCTCTGGTTTTCATTTTTTCTTCTGATCAAGGTTGCTGGAAATTTCTCTGCCTCTTTTAAAAACACCTGCTTTTTCTAACTTAAAATGGATGGTAAGTTTGGATCATTTTTCTTGCACAAAATGCATTCATTTTATCTTTACTCTTAAGAGCTCTCAAAAATGCTATCTATCTCTGTCAATCCAAAACCCTACTGAACTGTACAAGGCCATAATTCATTCTGTCCCATTCACACTCTCCTTTATTCTATTCTTCCTGTACCTTCTCTCAAATTATTTTAGACATCATTCTCCTTTAAATCTTTACTATAATTTATGTTATAATGCAAAAACAAATGTCATTTTCAACATACTAGCATAAAACAGTTAAATTTTTTTAATTTTATTTTTTGTTAAAATATGGGTCAACAGTGAGTGACTAAAAGTACACCACTTTATCACCAATCTGAAGTTGTCTATCTCAGCAAGCAATACTCTCTTCAACAAAGAAAAATGATTATTTAGTTTTCTAGTGATCTCCATAGGCAACACTTCAGAGTGGGGGGAAAAAAAAGCATCATGTCATGATCCAGCTGTAAGTATCAAGGGTGCTGAGCTCAAGATTTCTGAAAATTGCCTGAGTGATTATTACTATAAAACAATCTCATCAATTTAACTTAAAGAGCACTCAGTGGAATATGAGCATAGCATCCGAACTTAACAGATTACTGACTGCAAAGCAACTGACTATCATTTTTAGAAACCTAACAGCCTTACACTTCCAAAATAGGGGGAAAAAAATAACATCTTTGAACTGTATCCATAGTCACTATAAGCACAGAAAAGCCTGAGGTGGAGGGGACCAATTCCAACTCTTGGCTCCACACAGGACCCCCAGAATATAAACCATGTTTCTCAGAGTATTTTCCAAATGCTTCTTGAATTCTGGCAAGCCTGGTGCTGTGACCACTGCCCCAGCACTGCCCCAGGGCCCGACCACGCTCCAGTGAAGAACTTTCTCCTAGCACCCAGCCTGACACTGCTCTGACACAGCTCCACGTCGTTCCCTCAGGTTCTGCTGCTATTACCAGTGAACAGAGCTTGGCACTGCTCGTCTGTTCCCTGTGAGAAGCTATAAACCACCACGAGGCCTCCTTCACCCTCCTCTGCTCTGAGCTGCACTAACCAAGGGATATCAGCCATTCCTCTTATATCTTACCTTCTCAACTCTTACCATCTCTGTAACCCTCCTTTGGATGCTCTCTAATAATTTCATGCTCTTCTTGCATTGTTGCACCCAAAACTGCACAGTGCTCAAAGTGAGGCCACACGAGTGCAGAACAGAACAGCGGTGGGTCTGATGCACCCCAGGGTACAGTTGGCCCTTTTGGTTGCCAGGGCACACTGCTGACTCCTGTCCAAATTGCTATCAACCAGAACACCCAGATCCCTTTCCAAGGGGCTGCTCTCCAGTCTCTCCTCTACAAGTTTGTACATAAGCCAGGGTTGCCCTGATCCAGGGTGGAGAGCAGAATCCAGCACTTGTTCTTGAAGTTAATATGGCTCGTTATTGCCCAGCCCTCTAAATTAATCAAGATTTCTCTGCAGGGCCTCTCTGCCCTTGAGGAAGTCAACAGCTCTTCTCAATTTAGTGTTGACTTTCAAGACCTATATCCAAGTCACAAATGAAAACATTAAAGGGAACAGGTCCTAAAATGAAGCCCGTCCACAGTCCACTAGTGCGTGACCAACAGTCTGATGTAATCAATTTACTCCAATCATTTCAACTTGACCAATCAGCCAATTCTTCACCCACCACATTATCCCTTGTCTAGATAATGCTGGACATTTTGTCCAGAAGGATACTGTGAGAAACAGAAAGCTTAGTTGAAATCCACAACTGGCTTCCTACAACTATGTTGGTAATGTTCTCATAAATATTGGTAACCTTGTCATTAAAGATTAAGTTGGTTAAGCAGGACTTTTCCCTCATGAACTCATGTAGTCAACGACTGCATTGCCTTTCAGATGTTTTTCCAATAACTCCCAGAATAATCTTCTCCATAATTTTGCCAGACACCGAAGTGAGACTGCCACACTCAAGACCAGACAATGAAATCAAAGGAAATCAAAGATGCAACTGCATAAGATTCTGCAATTTAAAACCAGAGATTCAAAAAAGTAAAAATGTTTACCTGGTAATCAGGTTTTGTAAAGTAATCTAAATTAGAAATGTGATCCAGAAAGATGTTGAATTCTTGAGGAAGGTGTTTCAACATAAGTCTGTGCTCATACCTCTCTTTAATGGATCCCACTTGCTCCTAGGAGCAAATAATACAAAAAACGTTAGCATACCTTTGTTCTCTGCTACATACCCACAATGCCATCTTACAGCCATTCAAAACAATACTAACCAGAAAGACAGGTGTGTTACACCAATTAGTACTGAGGAAGGCAGTTCTTAATCAGATAGTAAGGCAAGAGATTGCCATCAGTACATACACAAAAACAACATACCAACTTCAAATTGAATTTGAAAAGCACTTCACTTCTGCGCTTGAATGCTGCCTGATATCATTAGAAATTTCAACCCTTCTAAAGAGCCTGCTTTAAAGATTAAAATATCTTGTATCATCTGAAGTCCAATCAATTTCTGGTGATTATTTGGTCACTGCAATACATCATAGAAAATCTTGCTTAGTGTAAGATGAGCAAATCAAAACCAAAAGAAGCTACCTACACAGCACACTATCATCTACTAACACATGAACTACAGGAGTAACCTAGTTTCAATATAAATTCAGGAGAAATTGGAAGAAGTAATAGTAATAAGCTAATTAAATACCATTTTTCTGAAATATTTTACCTAAGATATGTGCCAAAAGAGTACTACATATTAATTAATTAATTTTTGTTCATCAGCACATAAGAAATGCTCACTTCACAAATAATCAAAATAGATAAATAATGCTCAGCATCCAAAAGGTGAAATAAAAAAAAATATCCAAGTGAGAACAAGAGCACAAATTCAGTGGTATGTATACACTTACTTTTGTTTTCTGAAATATTTTCAAGCTAGAAGTAACAATACGCTTTCCCACTAAATCAGTTCATAAGGCTTGGTTGTATTTTATATCATGATATTAGGAAAAAGAATACTAGAAAACACTCGAAGGAATAATGTATAAAACAACAAAGCAGTGATTCTTTGTGGAATCTTTATCATGGCATCTGCTTGCAATTCAGAACTAATTTTACTCATGCTCTTTGGTTTCACTTCCAGGCTTACCTTATCTTTTATTTTTCTCCAAGGTAGTTGCCCAACCACAAACTCCACCAACATGTAAAACAGGGACCAGAGATCATCATGTCGACCCATTTCCTATGAGAAAGAATTACTCTAATGCATCTTACAAAAACATGTAAGACAAAAGAGAAGATAGACTCTTCACTGTTAAATTTACATTACTATGCATAACAAAATCATATAACAAACACTGCAGATAAGTTGTTAAAATAGATGGTTTAATTATAATTAGGAACAGACAATTGTATTTCCATTAAAGATAAAGATAAAAGTTCAAGTGTGTTAACATTATGTAGTATCTACACTAGAAGTGCTTTTACACTAGAAGAGCTGTTTAATTGTAAGAAAACATGCTAGAGATTACTCAGTTCTATAAAATTCGCAATACAACTGAGCAAAATAATCATTAATATCACAACTATTTTTACAGAAACCTTTTTAACTCTCAATTACTGTAAATTACATCATCTTTTCCCCAAATTTAGATATATATAGTTCTACAAGACAAATGTATCTATATCAGGATACAAAAGAAAATCAATAGCAAATGCATTTCTGCTTTCAGCTATGTCAGATGGATATAATACAGTTTCAGATACTCACTCTGTTTCTATGAGCATTGATTGATGCGTATCGTACTGTTCCCCGAAAACCAGCAACAGCTCGTGGCTATTAAAGAATAACAATAAAAAAAGATTCCATCAGAAAGAAGCCCTCTGAACAGTTAAATATGTATCTATCAAGTGGGTGTGGAGCCACAACAAATATCAAATATCATTGATTTATTTCAATTTGCTGTGTTATCTGCATGTTATCAGTGGAAACCTACACAGGCATCAGAAAGCAACACATCATAGTTTCTTAAATCATACATTTGTGTCAGTTTTTGTTCTCCAGAATCATCATATCCTCTTTAACTCATGCATCAAAAAAATAAATCTGTATGATAGAAATATTTCTTTTTCTTCTCCAATAATGAAATATCTCCTGGTATTAACTAGTAGAAGTCTGAGTCTCAAAATTTTGACAGAATCTAAAACATAGCAATTACTTCCAGTTTGCTCAAATGCACCAATATATGCATGGCACAAGTAGGTACTTAACAAAACGTACGTGCAACATTTTCCCAAATCATTTGCTGAATCAGCAAACCATTAAATGTTGAGAAATTCCAAAAGAAAGTACAGCCACAGGCATCTCCCAGCCATAGCATGGAAAGCTGAGGCTGAACAATAAACAACAAGGGTTTCACAACTGGCACTAATTAAAAATACTTATTTCTTCCCTATTTTCCAAATATCAGCTTTTCTTCCCTCACACTGTAGGTACTGCATGGACACACTTAAGTCAACTGCTGTTTTATAACTACAGAATCTATTTTGCCAGCCTTCCCTCCTTCATGTAAAATGTTACAAAAAAGAACTATGTAAATGATAATAATGTATATTTAACAATTTAAAAATTACAAAGTAGTGTTATTACCTTGTCTAAGCCAGATATGCAACCCATTCTACCCCTCTTGATCAATCATTTTGTATACACTAAAGAGAACTGCTGCAACTGCAGAGTTTGCTTTCCTTTGTACTACTTACTTCCCAATCAATAATTCTTTTTGTCTCTTACAACACTGAATGTGAGAAACTTGAGATCTATGACAATTCCTAAGATAATAAAAAATTCTGCACAATACATTGAAAAATCTTGATATAAACACAAAGATAATCACAATGCAAAATCATTGCTCTATTAATAAAATACCAGTAATACTGAGAACTGTCTTTTAAGTATACCAGGAGCTGCCATTATTGTCAGTAACCCTATCAATTATACTCCGCATAATCCTGCAGCAAGGTATTTTAAAGTGATTTAATAGCTCAAGTAATGAATGACTGTTAAAGAGATGCAATGAGAAATGAATTAGCGTTAAAGTGGAAAGTATTTTTTAGGACATTTCTAATACGACCAGGATCTCAGACAATACTCTACATTCAGATCATCTTAGATTTCTCACATTCTAATAAAGGTTGAATAATGCTCAGAACACATTTTCTGTCAGGAGGGCAGTCAATTGAGTTACTGTCTTCAATCATCACATTCACTCTGAACATTACCCAGAAACAAAGCACAACACTAGCTGCAGGAACTTCATAACATCACATAGTAATAAACAGAATAGCTCTAAGTGTTTTGTAGTACTGCCAAATTTCAGAAGAAAATAAAGTCCTTTATTAAAAAAAATAAATATTTCTCCTTCCCAATAATGCTGAGGACCAGAAATTATCCAAATGAGAACAATACAGCATCATTGCCAAGTCAATCAGAATACATTTCCAAAATGTTTGATCAACAGCAATCTTCAGAAGGGCTCTGAGAATACAACTTTAGAACACCATAAATTCAGTAAACAAGAGAATTAAAATTTCAGAAGATTAAACCGTACACATACTGTTTTCAACCTATGGCATGAATGTTAAAAAGAAAGGACTGTATTCATTTTTACCAAACTAATTCTATCATTCTTCTAAGAATAGTGAAAAATATGAAAACAAGAATGGAGTGAGGTTTTTATTCTTAGAATATTAAGTAGACAAAAAAGTTAATGAGTAGAAAAAAAACAGTTGCTTGATAAGGGGAAAAAAAAAAGTAAGAAAAGGCATACAGAATCTAAATGACTCCATTCAGTTTGCAGAAATTAACGGTCTGACCTATTCCAGCACTATCCTCGGGAGAAAAGTCCAATGGAAGTATTTCATCGTGCATTAAGTCTATTACTTTTGAATATTGAACTCACAGCCATCCTTAAATATACCTATGAAATTATTTGCCCTCGGAAGAGGGAGAGTTCCAGTGCTTTCTATTATCTCAGGATCTCCTGTCAGAGAAAAGAATGCATGATAACTCTCTATATGTTAATTTGTGAAATGAATTCTGAATTCTTTTCTTCACAAGGATATCTAAATCCTTACCCAACCTAAAGAGCTTCTGTCCTGAAGTATACCCATAGATCTGATTTTAAAGGATTTGTAACTGTGTTACAGTTTTTAAGAAACATTTAATTACTTTTCAGTAATGCAGTTGACCACTATTCAGAAGTGGTATTACAATCCCACTCAACAATAAATTAATTATACCGTGTCATTTACTCGAATTATGGGTCTGGTAGCCCAAAGCATGTTTGCTCAATTCACAAGAGAATTTATAGACTTCTAAGCATCTGCAAAACTTCTCAAACTGCTTCAGAGCTCCTCATGCACCTTACATTTCATGTAGAAAAAGAGAAGCATTAGAGGCAATAATAGGAACTTCCTGAATGATTCACTACATTTTTCAAACATAGTGGCCTCTCTGCTACTACTCATGTTAATTTGTTTTTTCCCCCGAGTTAATCTGACAAAAACTGAGAAATAACATTCTTGTAGATCTACCTTTATAGTAATTTCTTTCAGATCCCATATCTAAGAAATGTGCTACCAAAGCAAAGGAAAATTTCCTTGTTGAGGGGAAAACAGTAACAAAAAAAGAGGTTGGTGGTGTTTTTATCATTGAATATTTGGAGCATGTAGCTGCAGAATGTATTTGCAGTAAAGATATGGTGAATTTCATGTTTCAGTGCATTCGTGAATTCCACTAACATCCTTGATTAAATGAACCACATTATGTTCCTTCCCAGGACAAATAAAATAATTAACTCTTTTTTGTGTGCGTGTTTTTTTTTTTAAATTATTATTTTTCCCCCCCTGCTCATTCCCTCCCTCCCTCTTCCCCCTCTTGAAATTTAGTGGGTTTTAGTGCTTTTTTTTTTTTTTTTTTAAGTCAACTTTTTCATGCAACATCATTTCCTGGACATGGCTCTGTCCTGGAAACATTAGAAAATTTTTTAGATAAAACTACATAAAAGAAATCAGGACTTACTAGAAAAGGGAGCTACTGCCTCTAAGCAGAATTGTTTGCAGATTCTTGAGGGACACTAAGCTTACAAACCTGTCCACATCCACTGGTTCTTTGATGGGTCAATAGAGGAAGCAAATCATACTCCTTTAATGCAGTTCAGTAACTCCAGAAATGCTCTGGGCATTGTTGAAAATTTTACATGGAGTAAAAGTTACCTTTATACTACAGTCACAGAAACTATATAATAAACATGAAAAAAATAAAAACAATAAAAGACTTCCTTCTTATTTTATCTGACATACTACAAGTATCTCTCTACCACTCAATGACTGTTAATTCTTAAGTGCCTTTAGGTCTTCACATTGAGAAACCAGCTCAGGCAGCGAACACTGCCTTCTCAATACTGCCTCTAAAGCTGAATACGAGGATGGGTAGAGAAGCAGCCAATCTATTTCCCTTTGTAAAGAATTCTCTTTTCTATTCATCTATTGGGAATACAATTTTAGGATTTACCTTTCTTTATATCAAATGGCACGTTCCGTCACTCCCTTTTCTTTGTGGGTATAAGCTTCGGAATTTAATTTACTGCTTAGCATGCATTAGCATCAGTTTAAAGAAAATGAAACATTCAGGGATCATCTGGGTAAGCAAAGGTCAGATAGCTGAAACACAATTGCCTTTAGAATAAGTAATACATCATGATTAGTTATCACTCTAATGCACAGCTTTTCAAAGCCATGCTTCTAACACTCTATAAAAACCATTCAAGCCACTAACAACAGAATACTCACACTGAAAATTCCTTATTAAACCATCTCCTACCAACTATCAGTAGGACATACAGCTTGATCTCCATTCTATCTAAACAAAAGCTGTGATTTCCATACTGCTACACAGTTCCAGCAGATGCTGAGTAACGAACCGAGTTAACATCTAGCAGTACAATTTAATTTTGTTATTGTGGATTCTAACAGGCATGTGGTAACAAATCAAAATTTAGGACCAACTGTCTGTGGTATAAAAAGCATCACAGCAACACTTGGTGCTTAAACCAGCTCCTGAGCATTTTCAATCTGGAGTATTCACTTCGGCATTGATATGCACTAGCTGAAAACAGCAGAGTTTTCAAAACTGATTCATAAGCAGACAAATTGGAGGCTGGAAGTGGTAACAACCTACCGTATGTCTATCACAAATCTAAACTTGTTCCTGTGAAAAAAACACACAGGATACATCTCACATCTTCCATGTGCATGTTTACTTTGCTGTGTGTGATGGAGGAGAGATTACCATAAGAAAAAGACCAGTTACTTTATTTAGCAAGCTAATGCACTAGCAGGGGATTTCTCCAGACAGAAAAAATAATGTTTTTCTCATCTCCAGAAGAAAAAAAGCTTTTACTGCATTATCAGAATTCCTATGTTCTTAGCAGACGAGAGAACTCAGATCCTAATTTTTACTTGTTTGTGTGTATCATATATAGTACTTACTATGATACTATCATACATTACAAAGTTAATTCAGTAGTAGACTTATTTCAAGACTGCAAAATTAAGGCTGACAAGTTCATGTATATTAAAAAAATCTGTTTTCTTTTTAAACTATTCATAATATTTTTTCATAAATCAGAGAAGTTCACAGCTCACAAAGAATTAAAGACTAGAGATGTTGTTTTCATTTTGGTTTGCTTCTACTTTCACCAAGAAAGGAATTCTACTGGATCAAGCCATCTGTCTTTCCACTATAATAGCTTTTAATTTCAGGCAAATAGGACAGCTCTCAAAGATTTTCAGTTCCTGCAAGTTTAATGA
Source organism: Phasianus colchicus (assembly GCF_987193195.1). Taxonomy (NCBI): domain Eukaryota; kingdom Metazoa; phylum Chordata; class Aves; order Galliformes; family Phasianidae; genus Phasianus; species Phasianus colchicus. Next base: position 26,970,612 of record NC_143440.1, read on the forward strand.
AAATTGGTGATTAGAGAACCTAAATTAGTACTATGACACAGAGACAGTCAATTAAAATTCAATAGAAATGGCTCACATCCATCTCAACAGACAACCATCAGTTGGTCAATCAGCATTTTAGGCAGCAAGTAAGCACATGCCTATCCCTAGAATTGCTAGCATCAAATATTAGGATCCTGGACAGAAAGACTGAGTGTAGTACAGAGCTGAAAATAGTGACATTTGAAGGCACAAAAGAAGTAGTACATAAAACCACAGGAAAATAGTCAATTTCACCATTTAAGGAATAACTTAGATTTTTTTCAAATATAATACTAAATCTTAGCAGGAAATGGACAGTTGTAGCCTATTCTTCTGTAAAGTATTTAACCCTTCTAAGGAAAATAAAGGAACTGCTATATTAGAATACTGAACAGCTATACCACACATCCGAATTTCTAAATTAAATTGTTCCGATCACTAGGATATGATATCCATGTTCCATGCACCACTGAAAAGGAAAAAAAAAACAATATACCCCTAAAATAACAAAGTATTGTACTATAAGAATTACATCCTTTTCATATCTCAACAATTCATCAGCCTTTTCCTTCAGGCAGAATATTACTAGACTATAAACTCTATTTATCACCAAACCACAAAGACTCTTCCTTTCAAGGAAATCCCCATCTTTAGGTTTTTGGGGTTTTTTTTGTTGTTGTTGGGGTTTTTTTGTGTGCGTTTTTGTTTTTCTTTTCCTAAATTTCTCATTTCATCACTACAAGAATACTCCATAGAGATGTTACAAAATAATTTCACACTGCATGAAATTAATCTATTCACTCTACTCGTGTCACCCTTTAGCTTGATTCACAGTGCTGTTTTTCAACTTTTACATTAACTCACTGCCTGCCTTTTTCACTGCATACTATCATGCACAACACCAGCTGGATGATTTCCTTCATTTTTTCTTTGACACTAATTCAAACAAATCAAGTTTAGCGGTTACTAAAAATTCAACATACACATTTTAAGACTGTATCTTAAAGAATCGTCTTTCTTTCTGAAGGAAGTTATGGCAGAGAAATACAGTAAATAGCATGACACTGGTAGATACCAGTGGTAGATACACCACTATACGTGATGTGTGACTTCAAAAACTTTTGAAACCTAATAGTCTGGAAGAAAATAATGCCTGCACAAAACTCTACAAACCAAATCTCATCTTTCCTATAAACTAGCACTAATTCAGACATGCAGCCACAAATGACTAGTGTCACAACTCTTCCAACTCATGCAGATTCCTGCTCATAGAAAACAATGACAAAAAAAAAAATGGCTCTTTGCTTAGACTCTCCAGAAAATAATCACTAGACAGTATTTCTCCTTAGAACATTTTGACATAAAATTCTAAGACTTTTTCAGTTTCTCCTGAGATTCAAGAAAAAAATTATAAATTAACTACCTTCCAGAATTAAGGAGTATATAGGAGATTAAGAATGAGGCTACATGTTTATTCCTTTCCATACAATGTTTCTGATTTTAAATAGTAATTCCTTTACTATATGACTAAAATTATAAAGACTATACAAAGCTGTAATAACTCAGTTTAGACTTAGATTCCATTTACTGAAACAAAGTTGTTTTCTTTAAAGTACTACTTTTTTTTTTTTTACAAGTTCTTAACTCTTAAATACTTAGATCAAAACTTATAAGGAAATCTTGCAAACTTTATCTATTTCCAAAAATTCATGTAATGTAGTCTAAGTGATGTACATTTAGTGAAGAAAAAACTAAAAGTGTAGTTTTAAATTATTTATTCTTTAAACATTTTCTTTGTTCTACAGTAGCAAGAGGTAGAAAATATAGTATTATAGACATGAAAAAGGAGAAGTGGACTGTAACAGGAAGAGATTGTCAGGTTTCCAGAAAATAACTGTGGTGCTCTCTTCCAATACTGCCTCTGAATCATTACTTATTAATAAAAATATTTATTTTAGAAACAAAGAACATACAGTAAAAAGTTTTTCACTCTTACCGGAGTTCTGTTTGGCAGCTGAATTACATCACATACATCTCTACTGTTCCTTCTTTTGTTTTTATTTGAACCACAAGAGCTGAACTGATTTTTGCTAATTGTTGCAGAAACACACAATCAGAACATTATTCCAATAAACTAAGATTTACAGCATACAGATATTAAATTTTCCTTTATTTTCTTTATTACGTCTTGTTCACTCTACATCTTTTTGCCATGCATTTTTTCCCAAAATTATTTTTCCACCAACAGCCTAAATATGAATTAAGGTTGAAATCCTTTCTAAATACATTTTACAAAGCAAATTTGTTCTGTGTTATTGGAGCTAAATAAAACAGCCCATCTTCAGACATAACATATTTAAAATCCTAGGAGAGACTATTCAAAGTAAATATTTAAGTAAGTTATAATATAATTTATGAAATTATAAGATAATGGTTGATAACTCAGACAACTTATGAAGGGAGCACTCTAGAGTATAACGATGTACAAAAGCTGGAAAGGAATATTATATAGATAAGAACTTATTAACACGATTTATTTCTTTCATCAGCCTTCCTGCAACCTGAACATTTCTATGACAGTAAGGAGGATTGTGCAACAGAGTCAGCAGTTAGGTACAAAAGTAATAAACAGAACCTTTGCTGAGCCTAAGCAAATGAACCCTGCAGGAGTGTTGCAAAGCCCTGGGGTGCCTTGCCCTGAGGAGCTGCACAGCTCCCACTCCATGCCAAGGGATGCCTCCAGCTAAGCTCAGCAGGTACTTAGCACCTACAACTACCTACCACAACACTTCTTTGTCACCTTCCTCACTTGCAGCCTAAAGACACAGCAGTGCAATCTCTAGTGAAACACGACTCCAATTACATCTACTCACACGATGACGACAGCCAAAATAGAAGGTTAAAATAGAAGAAACTGTAGTAAATGATAAAGAAATAACCAAAGGATTGCTGAAAATTTTATCATAACAGAGAAGGCATGTGGATGAGTTTTAGAGAAGTTTACACAAGTTTCATTGAGCAAATAGTATGCTTTATTGACAACTTGAAGGTAAAATGAAATGAAGAAGGGGAATTCAAAGGTTTATTGCAAATGCAAGTCACAATAGATGTCAAAGACAAGAAAATGATCTGAGGAGTATGAAAAGATTTTAACAAGAAAAATAAATATTTTTTTTCTTGTTTCAGTGAAAACATTCAGACTTCAACTAATCACATCACTGTGTAATGCACTGTTAAAGACTGAAAGAACATCAGTGGGAAGAGATAGCATAAGGTATGTGCCAGCAACAAGGGGATGAAACAACCACTGAACAGCATATTTAACAGAATGATATAGACCATTACCCTGCTGCATCTGGCATTCAGTAGATTTGGACAGGTTTGGAAGAATGGTCTTTTCAACCAGTTAACATACTTCAGCCAATTACTTGCTATAGGCTTCATATGACACAAGTCTCAGTAACATTTTTGGGTTTTTTTTGGTGTACTTTTCATGTAATCCATTGACATTTAATACTGTACTTCTAAAAGATGTCCCAGTTGTTCTGGAATCTTGCTTCAATTGGTGTCACTGAAAACAGAGAATTTATCAAGGACTGCTGAAGATATAACATACCTTCCTGCTCTTTACATGAAATGGAAACCTGATAAATTTTACAACTCTTGCAGCTGACTGTAGTGCTGCCTACTCTTTAAACTTAATGGCAGGTGGGTGAGAGTGTCTTAGTTTAATCTGCACTTTCACCCTAAGCAAAGTTCAGTAGCTATTCTTGAAAACTTCACATGTGTAGTCTCTTATTTATTATAAAAGCATGCAGTCAAAGTACTACCAGGGAGAAGTTATTGACATAAACTCTAAACAGACACTGGGGCAAATATAGAGAAGAGCATCAGTTTTAGTTGGTACTGTCTGTGGACAGCCTCTCTGGCTTTTTATTTTTTATTTTTTTAAAGTAATGACACTGTTTGCAGGTCAGATTCTAATAGCATTTACTTGAAAAGAATATTGAGAACCATGTATGAGCATCTACCTTTAATGTCTGTAGGTCCAAATGGCCTTCAGAGAGAACAAAACATTTACAGTGATCCTTTTTCTTACAGCACTGTAGCTTCATTGCTGCTTCTTTAACTCCCAAAATTACCCCACTTTCTTGCCCCTCTTAAAAAGCATTTAATTAATGCAGTGTTTAATCCTTCAGTACCACAAGCACTACATTCCATTCTCACCACAGAAATAAACAATCCACAACTCTATCTTCTTATACCAAGAAGACAAGTTAAGTCTTAAGCAGAGTAAGATGGAAGCATTCTCTAGTCCTCCTCAGCAATCAAAATCATCCAGAATATTACAAGAAATATCATGTAATTCAAATACATAACATTTCAAAATCTTCATAAAGTAGGAAAAGCAAACAAAAAAACCATACAAAATAAGACCATGCATATACAATGTATATTTTCTCTCTGTATTCTCTGTATTTAACTGAATTATGATAGACTTTGAAAGCTTTCAAAATGTATTTAATACTTGGCTTTGACATTTACCAACACATTCCTGCACAGCATTCTGAGAAGGGTTTGTGTATATTTTTGTTGTTGTTTGTTTTTTTGTTTGTTTTGTTTTATGTGGAATTCAGTTTCTTAAAGTAATTTCCAGGACACCATCTGTCGTTGTCCAAAAGTGAAATTTTAAGATAAAAATTCACTTGCTGGAAAATCCTCAGAAACTGAGACTGCTAAGGACAGGCAATCAGCCTTTAACTGGTTTTGTACATAAACATCTGAAAGCGGCTGAGCTTGTGGTTTGATGTGAACAGTTTTGTAACCATTTGCCTAGAGAATAAAAAGATCTAAGCATTCACATTCTGCCTTCTGTGCTTTTGTCTGTGGGTCAGTCCACAGGCCACTGCTGTGTCTTCTGCTTTAGCAGGTCTCAGAATTCTGCTACTGTCTGTTTACTCAGTGGTTGACAGTAGCAGTAAAGAGCATGGATAACTCGTCAGAAAATACTGGTGGACACTCATTTCCTTTGGATTTAAGGAACATTAAGTACATTAGTACTTCTGCTAATGTTCAAAGTAAGAATCTTGTGACTCCTTTAATGCAAAGCCTATCAGAGAAACTGCACATTTCCTAGTTGTTCAAAAAGTCACAACTTCCAGCTTGGTATGGTTTAAGATTTCAAACTTCCAAATAAAACATAGCAATTCAGATCTAAAATATATCCTGAATATATGCTAATGTGTTTTTTTAATCTATATTTTAAATAATTACTGGAAAGTTTACACACTTGATATTAAAGTCATGCTGACTAACCTATGAGGAAGAGCACGCTTTTGAAGCTTTTTCTTTGGTTTAAACAACTGAATAACAACCAAAAATCTATTCACTGGGAGAACAGGAGGAAGCTGGGGAAAACAGTCATAGAGTAACTCTTCCTTTGACCCAGAAAGTGGGCAAAAGAGAGTTCCTTAGACTACCCTTTAACTTGCTAGTTCGGATACTCTCAGAGGGAGCATACAGACCAAACAGTAATAGAACCATATAACCATTACGGTAGGAAAAAACCTCTAAGATCACCTAGTCCAACTGCCCATCTACCAGCAATAATGCCCACTAAACCATCTCCCTCAGTACCACAGGTGCACAGGTACACTTCCAGGGATGGCAACTTCAACACTTCCCTGAGCAGCCCATTCCAATATGAGACCACTCTCTCAGAGGGCAAAAAAAAAGTTTCCTTCTTCATTCACATTTGCAGAGTCTAAATCACCAGACTCAAGGGACTGCATATTAATTTGAGTAATTCTTTATGCTGCCAGTCAGTAAGATGTGTATGCTGAAGCAAAAAACAGAGATATTTGGGATGAAAAGATTTTATCCTAGATACCTACTTCTCATGGATATTTTTCAAATTGTTTTATCTTAGCTTTTCATGTTACACTCTCTTCTTTGTAAAAGACAATTCTGTTATTTGAAACTTACAGTCTACATAAATGGGATGACAAAAAAAAAAAAAAATCAGATCTGTGACAGTACCTGATAGTTGAATATATATAGATTTAAAATTAAGAACTCAAATTCATTTCTCAGTAAGAGAAAGATTAATCTTTTTGAGAGTGAAGAATAGCTGTTTCTTTTTTCCTGTTTTGTTTCCTTTGTAGTAATTTTAATAGTACCTCAAAGAACATTTGCAGTTAGCCTTCACGTTAGAACAGAAGTAGACTATGAACCCTCATAGACATACTGAATTTACATTGTGTTAAATTTATTTGCCTGATGGTTAGAGACTGGCTCCCTACAATTAAATTCTAATTACCCCACTTTGCAATAGTCATTTCTTATCTATACTATTGATTCAAATTTTCATTTCCTCTCTTTCTCTAGCAATTTATTCTCCACACCATTTGCTCCTTCCATAACAGCCTATATCATCTCCAGCAATTCTTATTCTACTTCCCAGATGCGGTTTTCACTCTTTGAATCTTTTCAGTTACCAAAAAAGGTTCCTGCCACCAATCCCATGTTGCCTTATTAACCTACATTCTAGAATTTCATTCTACATCTACACAAAATACTTGCATCCCAGTACTGTCTTAACAAGAAAAATGTGTTTCAGAAGCCTATACAGTCACAGACTACTCCCAGAATTTCCATACTCTTCACCCTAATCCCACCTACACCTGTACCTCAAAAGTATTTGCAGTCAACATAAGATCCAGGCAAACATAGATTCCATCATATCCTTAGTGGACAAACAGCACAATACACCTCCTCCAAGACTTTCTTTTTTTTTTCTTTTAACCTTCAAAAACCAGTCATACAGCCCACTGCAAAACAAATGAAGGTAGTTTTTTGTAATCTATAACAAAGATGAAAATCATGCTACTGCAAATACCTCTATGGAACAGAATAGTGAAATAGGCTGTAAACTGTTTGCTCCTTTGGACTTTAAAAAGATTGTCTACATATGACACCTCAGTGTAATGAAAAATACAGTGAGTACCAAAAACACTGAACAGTCAAAATGCTAACATTAGCCAGCACAGATGGTCAGTGATTTCTGGAGGGAAATGCAGTCCTAACAAACTTGACTGCTTTGAACCGTACCCTTGAAAGTTATAATAGACTACAATGTTGGAAAATTATAGATAGATTAAGCTGGATAATTACTTCAGTTACATTGTAGGGCACTGCAATGAAAAACAAAAAGCAAGAGTTGTGTTGTTACCAAAAAAAAAGCAGAAATATTATAATAATATCTGTTATTACTCGTTTTCTGAAAACAGTACCACTGTGTGTGTTCATGTGTACATACAAATTACAGAATCTTGGGAATTGCTTTCTTTTCAAAATTAAGGTCTGTTTAAAAAAAACCATTATAAGCAGACAAACATACGAAAGACAAGAACACTGATAAATAGAAAAAAAATTTAAAGCTACTTAAATTGTTTAGCTCACCTTTCCAACAGCAGCAGCCACTCTGTTGGTCTCCCCTGCTCTTTGCTTTCATTGCAGTGTCCAGCATTATGGCTGAAGGAATAGAGTACAGCAGAACCTCGCTAATTTACCTCCTTAATTCACACACCTCGTAATTTGTACACAAAAATTTGCCACTTTCTCAACTCCTTAGGAAAAATCAAATTGAAAATCCTGTACAGGTAGATTCTATCACTCACATTGTTTCACATTAATAAATACAATACACAATATTGACTATTCATTAGTCAGTGAATCATTCAACAGTACAGTATTCGTTACTATAAAAACAAATTAAATCAGTAAAGACAATACTGTTCATTTAAACATCGCCATGTACCATCGTACTGATTTGAAACTTGGAAATTTTGAAAGGACTGCCACCAATGAATTAGGGAGGCTCTACTGTACTTACATTGTAATGTCCTCATTTATACTCCTTTTTCAACAATTTTCTCCCAACTGCATCACATGGACAAATACCAAAAACGCTTAACTATGTCCTGCTAATATTATAATCAGTGTCCTATCACTGTTTTAATTATTTAGACATTTCCTTTCACAAGACTATTCAGTTCACTGGTTTTTTTTCTGCTCACATTTTTTTCCTGTAATACAGAATACGCATTACCAAGTGAAATTCAGTGCTGATACAGTACTCTGATAAAGATTTGTTTTCACAAATCAAATGATTCACTACCCATAAGAATCATGGAGTAGACCTGCGCTTCAAGCCAGAAACCAGAAAGAAGATTCATCTATAGCCGCCAATCTTTTAATATAACCAAAACATCAGCTGGCATTTCTGATCTGGGATCATGCTTGTCAAGTTCATGTAAGTAACCAGTTCAATGTCATTCATACACTTCTCCAGGAAAAAAAGAAATGGTGTATTACCACATTTAATCATTTAATTAATCACATTGACAATTGATAATTTTGAAAAGAATCTTACTGGTCGGACATCCCCACATGAGTTGGTAAATTGCCGTGCCAAGCCAAAATCCAGCATATAACACTTCCTACAGGTGCTAGGAAAACGTCCCATTGCAAAGTTAGACTAGGAAGAAAAACAAATACAGATATACATTTTATATACGATATGTATATACACAATATATAATATATATACACGTATATATACTTTAATACGTGTACATACTAACACAGTTACACTGTCACAGAAAACCCATGTTCTACTTCTCTACCTTTCCTTCCATATTTTCAGTTCTTTTAAACTCCCACTGAATTTGAAGAAAACATTAGGAACATCAGACACTCAGCTTGCCATATTTGAACCACAAATTAGATGGCCCAAATAGATTGTTACCTGACCTTATTACTTAGAGACCACACATTCTTAGCAAGAATTTTCCATCGACTTCACTAGATTGTATTTTTTTATTTGGGCATTTAAAAAAAAAAAAAAAAACCCACAAACTACTGATCTATGAGTTAACAAGGTCACCTAAATAAATGCATTAATAACATATACAAGGAATACAGAATAAAGAGTGCAAGCTTTTTTTTCTTTTACATGAGAGAAGGGAACTTAAAATCAGTAAGAGCTGGAAAGCCAGTGAGGAATTAGGGAGATAATTCATTCTGAAGTAATTTTTTATTTGTCTCTGTGGATTAGCATTCCACATTAAACCTGTAAAAAAAAAAAACCCAACACATAGGCTGAATTGTTTCAAATCTATCTTCCACCAAATCCCCTCAAGTTATATAACATAAAAGATAGAACATGAAATGATTCTGCACATGAAACTACAGATCTGAGCAAGATGGAAGTTACATCAAATTAACTCCAGAAAAACTACTTTTGTTTTTGTGTTAAGGGAGTTCGCAGTACTCAAAGTCCTTTAGAACTCAAGACTGGATTTCGCTTATCTTTGGGAAAAATCAGAGCCTTGGGGAACAATGTATCTCATGCAAATCTGAAAAGAATAATACCTGAAAGAGGTCACAAATCTATGTTTGGATCAGAAGAACAAAAAAGGTTGAGTAGTTACATTGCATTCTTGAGTTTTCACAACATGCTGCAAAATATCACAAGGCAGTAGCAAATACTCAAACCTTAATCTGTCATTTTTGTGAAAGAAAAAGCAGAGATTCCAGAAAATAGCAAATAAACAATATGCACTTCTACAGGAATCTTTTGTATCAGATTCCATTGCTACAGCATAGAGCACAACTTCCTAGTTGATTATTAATGATACATGTACTACTTTCCTGAACACTTTTTGTCAGTAACAAGTAACTATTACAAGGGAAAGAAAACAAACTAAATAGGAAAGTGATTATTTGCTTATCGGGATAACCATTCAGAGCTGAAAAATTGGAATAAAAATATACCTTTGGACAAGGGAGCTCTTTTCAAAACACTTCCTAATTTTTACCTAGATAGAAAATCATGGAACAGGCAGGGAAGCCAGAGACAAGCTAGACATGCTAAATAACCCTTATTGCAATGAGAAATTGCAGGGAGGAATGCACATCAAGTAATATTATTGATTGATGGAAAATCTTGTTGGAGAAGAACGCATTGATTCCACCTTAACAGTACCAGCCACTAATACATATGAGAAGTCAAAAAATGCACAGAACTGTAACAAGATAAAATGAATATTTAGGAATCCCTTTGAACAATCCAACTAGTATATCTTAGGAGGGAGGGTTGCTCAATTGTTTTTAGTTTGAATGTACAGAATTGCTTAAGCTTCAGTTTGATGAACTTGAAAGGTTATAGTAGATAAGATCTACACTGGAAGACTCATCATTGCAACATTTCAAAAAAGTGAAACGCTTGTTCCTTGCTTCTCATTAGAAGTATGCAATTATACAGTATGCTATCTCCTAAAGTTTGATTGTTTTAGTAAACTGCAAGATACAAATTTTGAAGCAAAGTTTCAAGAACAGAAAATCTCTCCAGTGAAAAACACAGAGCTACAATGGTAAATTCAACTGTTTGGGTTTTCCCCCAAAAATCTACCTAATAACATATTTATATTTACATATAAGCATTGCTTCATTTCAGAGATGGAGGGTAAAAATCAATTGAAACCATGTACTGACATATGCGTGATCAACACATGAACACTCTACAGATAAGAGCTGGAAGTGTTAACTGCGGGAAACTGCAAGGAGGGCTGAGTACTCAAGGCAATGGTGAAAAAGAACAAGGTTACTGTCGTTGCAAACCAACGTTAATTAATAGGAAACTTCTACTCTGATGGATAAACATCCGGTTTTCTATTCTTTCTCATTTTTCCCTTTTATCATGCACACAGATCATTCTAAAAGTAATGCCTCATTTATTTCAGTGGAAATGACAACAGATACTAGAGCCTGCATCCCGTGCTTGTAAAGATCTGTCCCAATGGAGATGAACCACTATTTCACAGCTGCTATGACATCATTGTTGCTACAAAAAGGTTGCCCATGGAGTCCATTGTTCATCTGCCTGAACAGATTTGAGTCAGAAGGTGCCAAATCCTCACTATGCAGTGGGTGGGGTAGGACAGTCCAGCCAAGAATGGCAATGTGCTCCAGAGTTTTCATTCTGGTATGGAGCCTGGTATTATCATGCTTCAAGAGAAATATGGTCTTCTTCTCTTGCCAGACTCGGGAAGTTCAAGCCTTCAGCTTAGTCAGCATCATGACGTTGTGTTCAGAATCAATTATTTGTCTGGGTTCCAGGAAATGCAGAAGGATCACCCCTTTCCTATCCTAATACAATACATATCATTCTACCTGCTGAGGGCTGTATATTGAACTTTTTCTTCAACAGGAAATTCATGTTGCCACTCCATGGACTGGTGTTTTAATTCCAGCTCATAGTGGTGATGCTGTGCCTCATCATCAGTAATGATGTAATCCAAGAAACTGTCACCTTCAGCTTCTTACTGGTTGAGTAGGTCATGACAAAATTGCATACAGCGTACTTTCTGTTCCTGTATGAGCATTCGTGGGACTCACACAGTATAAACTCTGCAATATTCCAGTGTTGCCAACATCATTTCCAATACACTGAAGCTGAAGTTCAGCTCTGTACAGTTCCCTTGTCATAATCTGGTGATTTGCGTGGGTGAGCTGTTTGAGACTTTCTTCATTTCATGGTGTGACAGCCATACATAGCCATCCGAAACATGACTTGTCCTTCATGTCACTGTCACCACTGCTGAAATGCACCACTGTGATAACATCCACTGCTTGGTCTCCATAAACATTCAGCAAACATCAATGAATGTCAATGGGTATAATTTCTTCTGCATGGAAGAATTCAATTACACACTTTGCTTCACACACACTTTCATGTCAGCCACCATTTTGTCAAACTGCCCCTCTACTGCCATCTGTAGCATGGCAATAAAACATAATGGAGTACTGGTGGGAAGGTTCAACTTCTACTGCCACATCAATGATGTTCACCTCTGATGTCATGGGCCAATATTACAAAATGGGAGGCATTACCTTTGCAGCAACCCTTGTAGAATAGAGCACATTCTTATTTCTGCAGCCATCCAATGCCCACATAATACTTGCCTGCTTTGTTTTAACAGTCAGACTTACCGGTTTTATGTCCCTGTGCAGGAATCCTACAGAGTGAATACTTTCAATAGATTCCAAAATCTGCCTCCCAAGCCGCAGAGTGGTACTAATAGTGAATGTTCCCCGAGACTGGCTCCGACGCAGGTCTGCCAGATTTCGACCCTGTCAAATTAAAAGGACATTTAAAAAAAAAAAAAAAAAACACCTAATATCAACATTCACTGATAAAGTCGTCCTCTCACATCTTTAGCTATAGTGGTTTACCACAGAATATTCTTATTACTTGTTTTCATATTCAAGAATAACATAGCTAGCGAGCAGATGTTCCCAAACATCTACAATATTAAGTTTACAAACTATTTTTAAAAATATTAATTTTAGTATCTTTACTATCTATAGCTAAATAACATGGACCAAAATAATCTCTAGAAAACAACACACATATTTCTCCTTCAAGGATGTTTGAAAAAAAGTCAGAGAGAAAATATCCACAAAGACAACGTTACATTCATTTGTTTATGGAAAAGTATGTAATTTGTTTAATTAGTGAATATATCTTAGATGTTTTAACGAAACAAATGAAAAATATTCATATGATGCAGTAAATACACTCCTATGACATTGCTGAACCATTGATCTATCAAAATAACCAACAATCAACAATATGACTAACAGCTCAACTCTCTCTCCAGCATCACATCCACTAGGACCAGCCACTTCTTCATCCAGCATTCATATTCATCAAGGTGATGCAGAACAATAATACCATAATTTTAAGTATTAATCACATATTTTATCCTTTTTTGTTTTTTTATAAACTTGCAAAGAGTTGTTAGCATTTTTGGATGAAAGTTTAAAAAACAAAAAAAACAACAAGATGAAAAGACAAGCACACTATATTTTAGACTACCTCCAAGTGAAGTCTTTAAACGAATGTGCATTATCACAGAAAACCTCTTCCTTTCAATAGTCAAAGCTTTTTAATGATGGAAACTTTCTCCTCTTTGAGAGTATATGAAAGATAATGATACAAGGAGAGGGTCAATTCAAATTAGCTCCATACTACTTATTAAATTTGAATTTTTTTTTTTCCATTTGCCATTCTCTAAAATTATACTTTCCTCATACTATTTTCATGTTTGGGTAATAAAACTAAACACACAAGCAAACATCTGAGCTTTGTTTGGTACACTTACCTGCAACTGCATGACCACATAGTTAAATCTGTCATTCCTTCCACATCCAATGAATCTACAGACATGATCCTTTCCTGAAGGAAGAATAAGAAGAAACAAATTAGGCAATAATAATGAAAATATGTGTTTTTTCTCTTTTATATTCCTAGTAAGTAACAAGAAAAGCTCAGACAAAACCCTAGAACTTAATGTTACAACTTCCACTTCATTTGACAGAACAGTTTCCTACTTAATAGCTCCTTAGGAAGCTCCCTGCCAAACACCCTTTGAACATATTTATTTAAAAACAAGCAAAGAAACAAAGAAAAAAAACCTCACAGTTCATCAAAATAATTTCTGAACTGATTTTGAAAGAAATCTCTACAATTCCTGCAAATACATAACTGCCAAACAATAACTAACATTGCTTTTTCTATGTCTTCCTTCCACTCATTTAAGTGAGATGGAAAGCAGTATGGACAATACAGTTTTATAAAAGATTTACAGCAAATTTCTCAAGATTAAGTTTTGTATATTCATTGCTTCATTTCCAGTTAATGAATTCACATCTCAAACATTTATGACTCACTTTACAGTCACTGTGGGTATGCTGAAGTAGAACCACATCAGTCCACTTTTTCATGTTGAGACTTATCTAAGAACTCCAGTAAGCGTCCAAAACTTGGTTTGTCCAAGTAAATCCCTTTTATCTGAAGCCTCAATTCCAACTGTGTGGTAAATTCTTTGGAAACTAACTTTCATTAAAAAACTGAAGAAGTGACAAAGGGCAGAAGTAGGGCCTAAACACATTATTCAAATAACCTAATTCTCTTACACTTCAGTGTAACACTGTGTACCTATTACACCTTTGCAGACACCTTGAGATCCTTTTCTCTAAGTGTAAAACATCTGTAAGCCTGTGACTGGAGAGTAGTGAGGAGAAACAAAACATGAGTAGGCTGCAGCAAATGGCTACGGCCTTGGAAAGATTTCTAGCCAGAGAGGACCAACAACCATTCCTTAAGCTGCACTGTATCACTACAGCTAGTTTTGTGGACCACACCAGAGGGAACCCATCATCAAATTATGCTGCAGAGATGTAAATGAGTGAGATAAGAGTTGGTGAGGTTGTGAGACAGAAACCAACTGAGGGAGTCTCACTCTCGCTGAGTGAGATACGACAAATCTGTCTTCTCCGATCTGACTGTGTGAACAGATGGCCTAGCAACATGATTAAATAGAACAACCATCTGTTGCAGCAGATTTCTTTTAAAAAAACCGTTCTTAAAGAGTTAAACAGTATTCTGCCAACAAGAATTAGGTGACAGCATCATAAGCATGAAAAAGTAAATAACCAAATAAATGAAGGAAACTATTGGGAACTGAACTATAATAGATGGCCGTATCAGTCAACATACTCCTCCCACATAATTATGAGATAAATCATATAGCTACTCATATATTCAAGCATGTTTTGATAGACCAGGGTCTTATAAGAGCTTCTTTGAAGTTTTTTATTATTCACTTCACTGCATATCTACAAAGTTATGACTCATTTCACTCCTGCAATGAATGACCACACTGCTTTAATTTTCAAAATATCTCAAAGCAAAAATAATAAAAAATACTACAGCCCTGCAGTTCTGCCAACAGCTATGCTCATTTCAGTTTCACAGTTGCTGTGAAATAATATTCTCGTACAGAAATGCTCTAAAGCGTCATCATAACCATAAGAACGTGTACAGTTCTAGCAAAGACTGAAAGATTTGTTTGGCTGGGTTGGGACACATTACACCTACTTGCTTCCTTAAGCCTGTTTCTTCCTAATTTTTCCAGAAAATATATGAGATTATACATATTTTTAAATAGATCAGCCCCATACATCATGAGAATTCTGAACAATGTCACCTTACGCTAACAGTGGGGCAACACCATGCCTTTCATTACCCACTAGTCACAGAGGAAACCTTCCAAATATGTGCAAGAAAAGGATTTTCATGACAATTACATTCCATCTGATTTACATTCAAAGTATCTACAACACCTTGGAAGACAACATTGGCTCTTTGAGAACAGAATAAGAATTATACACATACATACTTATATTGATATGTGCCAAAAAGGGATAGAACAAGATAAAAGCTGCTTTATCACTGGACATTTGCTATTAGAAGGTAGTTACAAAAGTATCCTAAAGTAATTGTCTACAATTTCACATTTTCTAAATCTGTAAGCCTATGGAAGAAAAAAAAGTCAAAAATAAGAAAAAAATACTATACAAGAAACAAAGCATTTAATAAAAATATATTCTTTGGGAAGCAACAACAAGAAGTTTTTCTCCCCACATAATCCATTTTTCTTGGTTTTCTTTCTCCAACAGATTTGTAGCACTTTGAAAACTTATGAAGGCAGAAAAGTTAATGGAAATGGCTCCTAAGTGTCTAGATTTTATGTGAACTAGTTTGCTCTACCATAATCCAACATCCTATTTAAAATAAAATCCGTCAAATACAGATAAAAATACACTCACATAGAAATCAAGCTACATATCTGTGTGAACTATAGATCTCAACATTACCATAAAGTTCCTCCTTGTCTCGTCAGTTACCAAAGTCACTTTTCCTGATTATCCACAACATTTGTCATCTAAAGTCAGAGCAGTTGCACTGTATTGTGCAGTCTGAACAGCAATAACCAGTGGTCACTTCCTGCGTTACTATCATAAAAGCACAGGCTTCTCTTCTTTTTGTTTGTTGGCTTTTTTTTCTTTTTTTGTATTTTGAAACTGTGCAGCAGAACAATTAGAGATAAAAAAATAATATTATTTAGATTGTTTTCATATAAGAAAGGTTTGTCAAAAAAGTATCTTCTAAAGTGGTTTTATGAAATCAGTTTTTCAGTTATGTAAAAACTTCCAATTATTCCAACAATTATTGAGAAAATAATCAACAAAACCCTAGAGGTCATTATTTGCATAACATATGTGAATTATTTGCCTCTGTGGATCTGTTGTTCAGGTGTGTCATTACTCAGTTCTTTGCATCCAGACAGCATTCCCCAAGATTCAGTAGAATTAGAGAGTTAAATTCCCAAAGTAAGATTGATAAAAAAAATTACAACTTCTGTAAGGTCCTACAGCAATATTTGGAAATGACCATTTCAGCCAAAAGAGGTAAAGAAGTTAAAAGTTTTTAAGGAAAAAAAAGAACCTTTGTAACCATTGAACTCAAACTTCACTGTACTTAAATTCAAAGTAGAAGCTTCTAATACAGTATTTTGAATTAAAATTCAAGTTGTTCAATTAGTATTAAAGTTACACCTCTAGACTAATGCTAATGTTCAAAGAAAACTAATACAGACTCCCTGAATCTTCTTTCTCAGCTGCGTATTAATAGAGGTTTTTGTGAAATTCTTTAAAAAGTTATGAACATAGGAACAGTTTGTTAACACTATCACATGTGACATACTTGCCCTCTTAAATCTATAGAGGCTGTCAATTTCTGTAGCAATGTGACCTTTACAGCTGATTAGGCAGCACCATATGTCATGCAGATTTTGTTTTATTCAAACTCAGAGTTCAGAAAAAATCTGGCTGCTGACAGAGACCAATAGATTAGTCACAGTCTTCCAGATAAAGAAAAAAGTCCTTTTATTCAAACATTTTTCAAACACATATTTTCAAAATATTTTTAAACACTCCTTTTATTCAAATATTGTGAAAAGCAGTGAAGAGAGACCTCTGCACACCTGCCTGTGTTATTAGCTTCAGACCTCAGAGTATTAAAAGGTGAACTGAAAGTGAGTATCCAAAGCCACAATTCTGAATAGTCAAGGAACTGAACTCTAGAAGTATTCTAGATACTAACAATTACTTTTTCTACGAGTTACAGGATTTAAAATTTGTGGTTTGGGGGTGGTTTTTTGTTACTGTTGTTGTTGTTTGTTCTGTCTCCTGTACGCTGTTGTTGTTTTTTTTTAATTATGCTTCCAATTTCAAGCTTAGAAAACTCTTTGCAAGTACTGACAAAAGAAAAAGAAGTATTCTTATCACTGGTGCTATATGAAGGATCAGCAATTCAATGCTAAATTGGTTTTTTTGTTTCCTCTTTTTAAACGTCCCCTTTTTCTGTACCAAAAAAAAAAAAATCTAGAGCAAACAGATCCAGAATAAAGTACAGCTGAACACAGGTTCTGAAAGCAATTTAATTTTTCATCTTTTTTTCTCATTTCATCCTGTTTCAAAGAAAAGGTTCATTGTAGCAAAACTTCTAGAGGCCAAATAATTAAAAATTTAGAGAAAATGGGGAGTACTTACTCGAACTATGACTACGTTGTGATTCTAATTATTTTTTAACAGATACACTGACATGCTACTTCCTGTATATCCGGGATATAATCCTACCTTGCAATTTCTTCAACACAGCTACTTCCATTTTCAGCACTTGCTTTGGCTGCTGAGCTGATTCGACCTTCAGCGCCACATTCTCCCGAGTAAGCAAGTCCAACGCATCGTAAATTTCTCCAAATCCTCCACCTCCTATTTTCCTTAGCTACATCGAAAAAAAAACACAAAGAGAAAAAAAAAACAGATTAGAAAAGGAGGAGAAGAAAGGAAACAAAACAGTTCTTCAAACTGTCTTCCAAACTGCAAACACTGTCATACTAGATTTTAGATTAATATAATTGTACTCTTTACGAAGTAAAGAGCTATTGAAAAATCTACAAATATATGGTTAACTGCATCAAATTTGGAAGAGAATTCTAGGCAAACAAGTTAATACACACAATACCTATCTGCACTAAACTTCCTCAATTTCACACAATATAATAGTACAACTCCCAGCACGAATCTGGCCAAAGTCAGCATGCTGAATATATGCTTTCCTCAAATAGCCATATGCTACCCAGAGACCTTCAAAAAACAAATGTACGGTGACATTTTAAAATAAGCTATCTTCCCTTCAGAAATATAAGCACCAAATACTAAAGGTACAAAGCTTCTTGGGAGTTACTACAAAAAGACAGAATTCTCTATTCTGTGCAATGACTTACACATGACTAAAAATGGCTAAGATTATCTTTGAATATGTATATTAAATGTTACTTATTTACTTATAGTTCACTAACACCATTTTTATTATCAGACATATTAAAGGAACAGGCACCAATAGAAAATTCATCTGGTTGAGGAGGAGGTAAAAAAAATGCCCCTGACATACACTACTTTCAGAGCAAATACTGATAGTTGTGTTTTCACTCTGCTCATAGGAGACAAGAACCTGTCTCTTCTAGTATCAAAATGTCAATGCTATTCCACTGAATGTTCTCATATTGTGAACTCTCCTGTAGCTACCATTCTTCAACTGATACAGGAGAAAAGGAGACAAAACAAACTTACCCTAAGGAACATGCTTACTTTTCATTTCAGTTTTTTAAAATATATTTTAAAAGAATGACATGATTTTCTAAACATCATTTGAAAATGTAGATTTGCTAAGGTTATCTGACTACGGTATATTAAATACTACCTAGCAATTTTCACTTCTAGTCTCTCATTGTTACCTTTAAAAACATGCACTGTGTAGATAGCACATTACATTAAGACTTCATAACTAACCCACCTACCTATCCCGCTCAAACAGCTGAACATAGATGTCTATTTGACAGTAGTTTTCAGCATAAGCACTAATCTAAGTACAGTGAGGACAGTGAAAATGCACATTAGAAAGGTGAAAAAGGATAGAGAGAGTCACTTTCGTCACTTCTAGACTTAGAGCAGTTAATCACGTAATTTCAATTTATCAGCTTTGAGATATGGCCAGACTGGGCAAGACTGCCTCTGAAAGGCTTTTTTTCCTGCTTGTGGGCTAAAAGAAACAAACAAGCAACCATATTAATAAACAGATCAATTTCTGTCATCAGATGAAGTACACCAGAATCATTAACATGCATCCAATAATCATGGCACACGATAATTCCAGGCACAAATTAACTTCTCTTTGATGACAGAAAAATCATTTTTCACCTCCTTTTCACTAGGTCACACATGAAATTCAGCAATGAGCTCACACTTTCTTTGGTCTTCCTTTTGTTGCCAACATTCCTATAGAAGTCTTTTGGTTACTTTTCATATATCTCCCAAGTTTCAACTGCAGGCTGAGCTCTGGTTTTCTTAAATTCCATTTTCCTCTCAGGCAGCCCAGCCCCTTTTCCACCTTCTGTTCAAAAACATCTTGCTTTTGAGTTAAGACAGAAGTTTTCGCTCATACTGGTATCCTGCTACATCTACTCAATGTCTTCTACCTCGACAAGGATGCTGTTGTGCTTTTTCACACCTACACCACAGTCTTCCACTCTGCACATGAGTTTCACACATCCCATCTTTGCATTCAGCATCTCGTCTCATTCTCTGCATCCTCTTCTCCACTGCTCTCTTCCTACGCTTCAAGCCTGAAGTATATCTTTTCCAACTTTTTTTTCTTTGGGCTTTTTGTTATACTGCACACCAAATTACGGTCTTAAATCTACATATAAACAACTATAATTACATTCAAATTTCTCCAGCTCCAAAGGCAAAGAAAAGGGACTAGAAAGGCATTGATACAGGGAGCCAGTGCTAACTGAAACTAGTATAGAGAGTGAAACTGAGAAGAACAAGCACTTTTATAAGATCTTTCCTATGTTTATTTCCCAAACTAGAATTATCATGAAAAATACCTACATAAAATAAAATTTATTTGAGCATAGGTTTAAAAAATGGTCATATCCAAAAACTCCAGCTGTGATTTTATTATTACAAAACCAAAATCCTGAGCAGCAAAAATTCTCAGTTCTACACTGGCTGCAAATCTACATGTAATTTCCAGAATGCGCATATATGTATTTTAATTGGTTGCAATAGAATACTCTCATGCAATCAAACTGCAGGGTTGTCAATCTTCAATGGGGAGAGAGAAAGCAGGATATCAGAGAACTCCACAAGGAACAGAGAGAGCACTAATAGGGGTCAGCGATCCTTCATACAAAATCTTGAAGTCCACTGCCTTATACCACCTCATCTTCCTCCTCAAGGAAATTTTGCTATTACTTCAAGAATCCCAGCAAAAATAATCAATAATTATTTTATGCTAGATTATGAAATACGTTTAAATACACTTATTGAGCTCGGTAGAATTGCTGAAATCTGCATGATACTCATTTTCGCTGGCAGACTTGAAATAGGATGCTTGATTGATTACCAAAATGGTTGACATAATCACTAGCTAATTGGATTGAATATCCTAACAAGGAGTACTTTTAAAAATGAAAAAGAATTGCAGGAAGACATACTTACCACCTTCCATCTTTCTTTGACCAAGATTCCCACAGTGAGGATGTCAGGCTGTTCCCCACCTCCACTCATTGCAACCTCCTGATGTGATGGAGCTGCTATGCCAAGTTTGTGTCAGTAAAAACCATCCAGATCCCAGGAGCGGCTTCCATTTAACCACTGGCTGCAGAATAAGAGCAGAACATAAGGTAACACTGGCAAGAAATACAGAAAGTTACATTTCTCACATAGCCTGTTAACTAGGATTTTTGTATCCTATAGTGACTCACGCTAGAATTACAGCCAAGCAACTTCCAGTAGAGAAAGAAATCCAAGTATGCTGTTCTTTATATATATTTTTAAATCTATTAATAAGAATATGTAGGCAGTTTCAAACTGCTGTAAATTATAAACACTTTTTCTTTTATTTTAATAACAATAAGTTTTAATCAACTAAATAATTAACATTTTGGTAGATAATCAATTAAGTAATAGTAATATATAATATCAACTTAGAAAAAGATATTAGCCTAAAAATTACACAATTAAAAATAGATACTTACACTGGAATTGCAATTTATTTTTAATTTATTGTAACGCCTACCAACTACTTCATGTTTTACAATGTAGTTCACATACTTAGTATTACTATGTCTGCAAGTACAGTTTCACTGGTTTATGTCAAGGTACAAACAACTAAATAGAATAAAAACACCTGAAAACAAAAAAAAACCAAAGACCTAAAACAACTTGTGTTGAGCATTTCAGTTTAATTCTTTTATTTCCTGGATTTTGGTAATCAACTCTAAACTTTATAGTTTATAACTATATCTAACTATAAAGTTTAGAGTTGATTACCAAAATCCAGGAAATAAAAGAATACAGCAATTTATATACTATATTTTGAGGGGAAGGGAAGGAAGATTATCCACATATAATGGTTCTCATCAGCACCTACTCTAACCACTTAAGAGCTTACTTCAATTCTTTGCTACCAGCTTTTCTAGAATTGTGCTTGTTACACTGATACCGTGATAGAAGCTCTCTTATTCAATAAGACTCTTCAGAAGTCTTTTTGATACAGTTTTATTTCAATCACTTCCAAAGAGCATAAGCTAAAATTGAAAAATCCTCTCACCCTAGAATCAACACCCTAATGATAAACACTGCCACAACCATTCTGATGTAAATTCATAGGATCTCTTTTCATATGTAGAAATGCTCAGTTTAATACCATGCTTAAGTAATACCTAAAAACCACAAGAAATAAAACTAACAAAACTCTACTGCTTAATGAATCGAAGACAGAGGTTTAACACAACAGTAATTAAATTTCGTTGCGTTTTTGTTCTATATTCATACTCTTTCATACTCATTTTTCCTAATTCATTTATGCCTTTTTCACTTCAATTGTAAATTCTTACATTTGAGCCAAACAAAACAGAAACCTCTGGAGAAAAATTTATCTGAATTAGTTGAAGACTTAAATTTATACCTAATTAATTAGAGTGGATTAGATACCTGTGAAAGTACACTTATTAAGAATACGCAGCTTGAATCAGTTTAATTCAAACAAATGAAAGGAAACCAAATTAAGATTGTATATTCTGAGTGTCCACCCTGGAATTTAATCAAGTTGAACTAAACCAATTTCCATTCTACTGGTGCTGGTAAATTCTTCCCATAGATAAGGTCAAAATTATACAGCAAGCTGTAGTAATTTAAGTTAACACTCTTAGCATTACTGAACTGCTGACTATAATTACTGTCCTTTTTGATTGGAGTTATCGTAACACAGACAAGAACTAAGTAAGCTAAAGAGAAAATTAAACAACAGTAACAAGTTGATAGAGGTCTATTAAACACCTCTAAAATTACATGTTTACAGCATGCTCCATGATTTTTCCATTTGTTCCATTCTTTGTTTACCCTTCCACCCTTTTCCAATTATGTGGTGTTTTTCACTAAGTACCGTGTTTACTCCTATGTCTTTCTTTATTTTCCTACTTCTTTTATTCCCCTGGCACATGTTTTGTTTATTTATTAAAAAAAAAAAAAAAAAGCAGTGCAGAAAGTATTCATCTGCTTGGAATGAGATCAAAAATTGACAAGTTTGAATTTTGCTAAAGCTTTCTCACAAGAGAAATTCATCTTCTGTAGAAATAATAAATACTCTGTTAAATACATGACAACAATGGTTTTAGAATTTTGTACTGGTATTCAGCCTTGATCTAGTATCAATTAAATAACTTTTTAATATACATTTCAAATCATAACTTATAGTCACAGCTCTGATAATATTTCTGAGATCTCTCAATTTCCAAAGTCTTGAGCACACTATGAGAGCATCAGTAAGTAGCCCAGAGTGCAGTGTTACCATACAGACGTACACCAACAGAAACATACCACATTTTTAAGAATTACCTTAAAAGTACCATAATGCTATAGATAACATCTGCCTGGCTGGGATAAAAATCTTCTTCATTTATGTACAATTCCTCAATCTTACTCATAAAGAATCAGAACATCCCAAGTTGAAACTCATCCACGAGGATCACTGAGCCCAGCTCCTGGCTCCCAAAATCCAACCTCTATATCTGAGAGTGCTGTGCAAACACTCCTTGAACTCCGGCACTTGGGACTGTGATCACTGCCCTGGGGAGACAGAGAAGAAACTTTTCCTAATACCCAGTCCACTCCATGCTGTTCCCTTGGGTCCTGTCACCGTCACCAGAGAGCAGAGATCAGCCCTGCCCATGCACTACCCTCATGAGGAGCTCTAGGCCACCATGAGGCCTCCCCTCAGTCTTTTCTTCTCTATTCCACTATATTGACTCCTTGTTAAATCTCTTGCCATCCTATATCATTACAAGGCAAGAAAATTTATTCTACATTATCACTGACTAGTATTTAAAACACCAAAAACTGAGGATCCATTAAAGAATTGTGGACAGGATGTGGTTCTCTCCTGACCCCTGATGCTAAATAGCACCCCTAAAGTGCTAATTACCTCCTGAAGCTTAAGAACCTAGCATACTTTGGTGCACATAAAATAGCCAAGCAGTGTTTCATCTAAGAAAGACAAATGTTGCAAACATGTTGCAGTTAATTTGGACAACTTTGTGTTCCCCAAATGTAGGAGTCTTTAAGTACGTAGATTTCAAGACCACAAGAGCTTACAATTAGTCAGAACCTCCACCCGTTCAGGCAGCTCTTCACCCTCTGCAGTGTACATGCACATATACTTGGTCATCAGAAGCAGCAAGTTCCCCGCTCTCCTCCATAAAGCATTCTGTCAAGTCCCTTCCCTCGCAGTGAGCAGATGGTTTTCTTTCAAGGTTTAACTGTCTAATTTTAGTTTCTTACCACAGGACTTTGCCACACTTTTGGAAACCGAGTTCCAGTCCTGCTAATTTTACCTCATTTAAGCATCTAAACACAGAGATCAAATCATTTTTAACCTCCTCTAAATTAAGCCTTCCTTCCTATCCCATGGGTCTTCTCTGTGGTCCTCCTTTGAGAAGCCTCTCCTTGCTCCACATTCTTCCTGTGGTATGGGCAGCAACTCCCAGTTAGACACTCACACTGAATTACACTCAATTATACCAATGCTTAAGATGGAGAAAAGATGAATGTTGTTTGTTTATGCTAAGTCTTTTTCCCCTAATTTAAGTCCAAAGCTGATTTACATTTCTGCAAAATCACAGCTGTATCAGATGCTTACATGCCTACACTGCTGAGAGAACAGGATTCCTTTAAAGCTTTTATTCACACTCTGACATAGACTGATTTTCACTGCTCTGCTGTGTGCTCTGATGACCTTAACAAATTTTCAGTTTCAGTGAGTTAAGAATTATTATTGCACTGCACTGTGTAAATATCTTGACAGAAAACACACACACTTAAAATTCATATGGAAAGACATTTTTGGAGAGGGCTGCCTTTTAGGGACTTTTTTTTGGAGGTGGTGTTCAGGACAAAACTGAAAAGTTTCTGAATTTTAGCGGACTCAAATTCAGATACATTCTAAATGCCACAGATGACTAGGAAGTGCATAAAAACACAGACAGTTCCATTCATATTACTGAAATACAGCCAGCTATTGCTTTCAGCAAAGCAGCTGAGAACTTTACAGTGGTGGTAAACAACAAGAGCATTCCAGCATGTTCCATACCCTACTGAAGCAAATGAGTGGTTAATGACATACAGTTAAGGTGCAAGCTTTCCCTTACTCAATCGACGGAGGAGTCTTTTAACAATGCAGTTCTACAAGTGGCAGTTAGGCCATTTTCTGCAAAATGAACTTTTCTTCACTGCTCTCCTAAACAACAACCACAACTTTAATGGCAACACATTTCATGAAATTATATATCCATCAGTTTCACTATCAGATCAGTTTATGTCAAGAGAGTAAATGAACAGGACAACAGAATTACCACAATTAAAGGCAATTATCCCTTTGGCAATTTAATTTCCAGGTGACAGTTCATGGAGTAATTAGGACAAAATAATAAGTGCAGATTTTGTTCTGCAACAAAAGTCTTCCTTTGTCTGGGAACTGACCACAGTATAATACAATTAAAGGACAAGTGGTGCTTATAACCAAATTTAATATTGTACAAACAGCATTCAATATTCAATACTCTTCTACCCACTTAAACCGCTTATAACTACTTATCATCTACCCAAAAGAACTCTTTAATTTAACCAACCAAGTATATTAAAACATTACACACAGTTAGACAAAGCAAAACTTTCCCTAAAAACTGTCATATATCTAAGAGCTGACTCTAATTCAGAATGGAAAGACTGTCATGAAATTTGTACACGTGTATACTTGTGTATATTAGAATTTCTTCAGAAACAGCCTAAATGGAAGCCAATATCTGCTAATCAGCCTTTGTAGATGTTAAAATCTAAACATAAGGGTGAGAAAGTAGTACAGTGTTGGCTGAATGTAGTCACAGGACAAAACAAGTAAGGACGGAAGATTACTTCTGTTCCACAGAATATATGTATAGACATATGTACATGTGTTTGTATATATGTACATACATATATGTATGTATATATCTCCTATGGCCACTTCTGTGGACTAATATCAGCATTTTGCTATTAAGAACTCCTATGTAATTAGTGCTGTATGGCTGCCTTCCAAAGTTGCTTGCCACTTCTGTACTTTCTACCTTGGAGCTGAAGAAAACTTAAAGATAGGGAACATTCAGCAAGTCTGAATAAACAGAGAAACAATACAGGACATTTTCAAAGGTCTTAATTCCATACATTTATGGTAAAGTCCATGTTCAAAATGCAAAATCTAAACGCTTTAAGTGTGTATCTGAAAACTATTCTACCCTTACAAACTAAGTATTTTCTAAATATCTTCATTAATTGTTGGGGTCTTTAACATAACTGATAATCATTATCCAGCAGGTCAACAAAAAAACTAAAATTAAGACCTCAACCTAAATTTCTAACTGTATTGGTTATGAAGAAATCCTTCAAAAAAAAAAAAGAACAAACCACAAAACTATACTTAACCAATGCTATTTTATGTTTTCCTATCTCAAGCTTTTGGGTACCAAAATTCTCATTACCATTTGCAGATTCCAGGTGTGAAAAGCTCCCAACTGTCTTGTGATCTGCTGCCAAATAGCCTAGATTCCCTTCTGGCAACTTCAGCACATTCAGCTATGTTGTTATTACAAAAGTGGCAATATTTTCTTCAGTTTGAAGACAAATTAAATACATAGCATTTCGTTTCAAGATAACAGCCTTATTTAAAAACAAGTATTTCAAGTTCCCATACTATTTTTCAGTACGCAACAGAATCCAGCACGAAACATGTTACAAAAAAATAAAAAGAAAAAGAAGGCAAAGTTTACAGAAGGAGCAAGTATATTATCTTTAACTAAACTAGATGATATAGACAGAAAAAAATGTATAAGTTTCAGGCACACAAACCATTTTTAAGTCCAAAATAAGTGCAGCAACATCAAAATTAAATTTTACTTGAAAGCAATTGCACCAAAATAAACTTCATTATGTTGCTTGATTAGACCAACAGAAATAAAAGGCATTTGAGACCTTACCATAAGAGAAAGGAAGTACCAGATATTTGTGTGACGGGGAAAGCCTATAGAGCTCTGTCTCCTCTAATAAATAAAGGATGCAATTTCCCACACACAGAAAAACAGAAAGTTTTGGTCAGGTAGCCATTTATTTTTGCCACAGTATTTCTCAGCTGGATTTCCTAAGTTGACTTGCCACAAAATAGCACAAAGACTTAAGTCAGACCAAGAGAAAGAGTGGGAGACAGATGTTGGGGGTCAGGGAAGGGCTGGACTAAACTACAGCCTACAGCAGTGGGCCTTTAACACTGAAGAAGTGGGAACCTAATCCTTTGGAGAAGTTAACTTCATAGCAAATGACACAATATTATAAATATTCTTGCAAATCAGAGTGAGTTCCAGACTAAAAAAAACAAAAAAACAAAAAAGATGTGAATTATTAATTTCCACAAAACTCATTTGAAAACATTAAAAGCACCATTTGTTAAAAATAAAGCTGTACTCCTGTGTCTCAGATCCACTGTGTTACAGTAATTACAACAAAGCAAAATGGAATTAGAACAGTATTTTTTTCTATTACAAGAATTTATTTTACTGTCAAAAAAGCTTTCTTCAATGAAACCATTTCTTTGAACTCTTACACGATGTAAAAATATTTTTAAACACACAAATTCTGCAATTTCTTAAATTATACAGTATTATAATAATTACTTTTAAAACCCTTTTAAAAATGTTAGTGCCGAAGAGTAAAGTGATAGAGCAATGTAGTTTTGAACACCAATAAAGCAACTGCTCAAAATCAAGCACTTATTTTAAATAGAAAAGTAGCAATAGTATATCAACCTATATACAGTCTGAATTTATCAGCAAAATAAAAATTCTTGCTTCCAGCATTCTGAAATGTTGGAATAGTTGGTTAGCTTCTTGGGATCATCACCATCAATGTCCCTAACTAACCAAGGAATTACATAAAGAGATCTGTTCAGATGCTCCAAAGTATTGCCCTTTCCACTTTCACAATCTACCTCTATTATTTGCTAATTCAACTTCTTCAATTGGAAAACCCAACACCCAGGGCAGGCAAACAAAGCACAACTACAGAAGGCAGGAAGGCATACAACACACTGGCCTGAAGAACTTCTACCAACTCCAGGCATAGATACATAACAATTTACAGAGGAAAAAAAAGCTGCTGCTAAAGACTGTTCAAGAAAGGTGCAAGGGGATATATACAACAAAAAGCCATTAATTTCTCAATATTTAAATCCAATCAAGTAAAGGTTAGGGTATACCCTACATATAAATGGGAATGCTTCCATTTTTTTTGAAAAAAAGAAAAGCTGACAGAGAAACTCTGGTGAGATGATCACATAGGTGATACATGAATAGCAAACAGCTGTTTGCACTGACAAAGCTCCGAAGAACAAGCTCTGCCTAGCTGGCAAACCACAAGACTATGTTCAGAGTGCTGAGTCCAGTCCACAGCACAATGCATGATGTGATCACTAACAACAGCCAAGAATTCCCTCTGAGTCAGCTGAAAAACTACGCTGCAATATCATAGATGGTGAATAAGATCTGATAACTTGCTAAGAAGAACAGGAGAAAAGAAAGAGGAATCTCTATCTTTTTATCTGTCACGTCTAATTCCTTAGCATCCTTACTTTAGGGGTGCTTAATTCTGCATCTGCAGTTCTACTGTAATAAAAAGAGAGTATTGACTGCACACACACAGGAGTGTCATTTCTTTAAATACCTGAAGAGTGTAGCTCTCCTTTTAAAAAATGTGTGAAATCAGGTCAGTAACAGCTAAATCATGCAGAACTACTCCAACAGAGCCTAGCTCAGGAAAATGGCATCTGAGTGCACCCATGCAATGCAGGAGGTGTACCAAAACCTTAGGGCTTTGACCTGCTCAACAAAGGAATGCATTGCTGAAGGACATGAGAAGTTGGAAATGGTTTGGTGCTTGGCTATGCTGGAGGAAGGTGGAACTAAGGTCATTGAAATACACACACAATGGCATACTGCCAGCAGAACAGCAAAAGGTATCACTTTATCCTCAGTTTGAAGAGGCCTTGGAGACTTTCTATAGTGCCAGGGAGCGGCTCATTCAAAGTATAGTCCACAATGATCACATGGGCTCAGGTAATATCTACATCAGAAAGCACAGTCCAGAAAAACAAAGGAGATGAGTAGCTCAGCAATGACAGAATCATGAAACTGATCGTGAAAACCATTCAGGCCAAGATCTTCCAAGGAAAAAGTGTTAGAGTCAACAACATGACTTGGCCTGAAGGAGGATTTCATCATGTCTCCAAGCAATAATGACTGGTTTGAAATGGGAGACAGGTATTAGGAAACTCAAATAGAACTTTGGCAACAGTACTTACAAGTTGGGACAAATCCAAAAAAAAGTATGAATTTAGTTTGTAGTAGACACTTAACCTAAAATTAATTTAGACAGTAGAAAAGTAGATAGCATGGACAGCTAATCATGAGAGCAGACAGATGAGTTAGATCAAAGTTCTATCCAGCTCAATCTCCTGTCTGTGACTGCTGCCAACAGCATACGCAGAGGGAAGAAAAAAAAGGATGCAGAAAGCATATTGTCATACTTTTCCGGGATACTCTCTGAGGATATAAAAAGCTGGGACAAAAAACTCCTTTTGAGCCAAAGATGATATTTAAGACTTTCCAGCTCTGAATTCATCACATATTTTCTGAACCCATGAAAGCTTTTTGCATCCATAACATCACTGCAAATAAACTATAATTTATTTCCACGCTGTGGGAAGAACGTATTTGTTTTCAATTTATCTTCTGTTACTTACATCTGAGGCTCACTAACCTTTGTACTGGAAGGTAAAGTTTGCAATTGTTCCCTGTTCACTTTTTAGATCCATGCAGGGAATAGTTTGCTGTCAGATTCCCCCACGTCTCTCTTCATCTATTTATTCTTTTACCCACTGATTTGTTTTTCCCCTTTCTGTGTACTTTTCCCTGATCTACCACAACCCCTATGAGATGCTCCTAGGTACTGGCCTGCTATTTTCAGAAAGTCTGCAAGACTTCACTGCAGAGAGGTTGGCCTATCACTGTGTACATTTCAAAATGATTTCTCTCTATGCACTTCTTTACAATAATTTTCATCTATAATTACCTCAGAGTTGCAATGTCTTTCTGCAGTTCTTCCATGCCTGTCTACAGCTTTACTATTCTCAATGCCCTTTTATCATCACTGTCACTTCACTATTCGCACCTTTTCTAGATCATCTGTGAATACACAGTACAGAGAGCTATTATTTTTAGGCTGATGAGTCATCACTTACCAAGATCAATATTTACATTTTTTATTCAAGTTCCACTGTAAAATATATTATTGCACAAATTATTCATATATAGAAAACCTGACTCACGATCTTCCATCTGGATCACTAATAGCAATGCTTTCAAATTTTGAAATGGATTTCTTGGATATTTGAACACAATTTTTCTTCAAGAAGATCATTATTTAGCATGTGACATAATTCATGGTCACATTCTTTAAAGACTGCCTGAACTTTTAACTCCCAGTTTAGCTTCATTTTGGTCTTGCAAACCAAGCAGTCTCTCTAACACAGACCAAGTAGGAAGCACAGAACAGAGCATAAAATAGCAATTAAGACAGAGCTGAAGGAAGTTTAAAAAAAAAAAAATCCCACATAGATGAACAGTAGATTAGGAAAACTCCTAAGCAACAAAAAAGTATGTAGTTTTAAAAAATGGTCAGTTACTGAAGGTGCAAAAGAACAACTGTGACAAAGCAAAATAGACTGAGGAATAAATAAAATTAAAACTAATTTTAAAAAATCCCAAGATGGTAAAGCTTACCAGAGAGTATGTAGGAAGAATAAATCATCAGGGTATAAGAACTACATTCAAAGAAAGTAAGACTGCAATAGAGAAACTCAGTGACTTATTGCATCTGTATCTGTGTTGACAGAGAAAGAAAATGAGAAAGTACCCAGGACAAATGCTCCTTTAGGAAACTCATCGGCAAATTTGCCTTAAATTGAAAGGAATAGGAATACATAAAACAAAAATTGTCACCAGTATCAGACGGTATTCACCAAAGCTTGAAAGAAGCTTGAGAGTGAAATAACTGATCTATAAATGATGGCACAAAAGGTCTCACTTGTAAATGCAGTGGTACATAAGGATTAGAGCGTGGCAAATATATTGCCAATTTTTTAAGAAGGGTTACATGTGACATCCAATAAACTTCAGGTCTGGGAATCCGATATTTGCACCTAGCAAACAACTAGTAGATGTAGTAGATGTTGTAATGATGAACGGAACTACTGAACATTGGAATAAAAGGGATATAGTTGGGAAGACAACATGCCTTCTTGAAATAAAGAGCTATATTCCAAATCTCGGAGTTTTTAAACAGCCACATTGGTAAGCACAATCCAGTATTCCTAAAAAGTATCTGACCAAGTCTTTTTAAAGAAACTAAACAGATATGGCATAAAAGGACAAGTGCTTTACACAACAATTGATTAAAAGGAACAAAACAGGACTAAGTAGTCACTTCAGACAAAGGAAAGAAGTCAGTAGTTCTGCAAGGAGCAAGATACAGTCAGCACAAATCAACATTTTCACAGATAACACAGAAAGCAGAACTAGAATTAAAATAACAGAAGTTGGTTGACAATATGTCATTTAGTGTTTTTTGTTTGTTTTGTTTGTTTGTGTTTTTAAAAAAGGGAGAAAGAAAAGACAAGAGACAACTATGAGGAACTGCTGAGTGACCTTACAGTAACAAATAATTTGGGAATGAAATATCAGTGGAGGTTCTGCGTAGATAAAAGTAAAATTATGTACATCAGAAAAACTAATCATAACTTCTCATTAAAAATGCAACAGACTACTAGCAACCAAAAATAAGATATTGTTTTTCATGACACACAGTTAAAAGTAATGGCAACTTAATGATAAATAGCAGTCAAAAAGCAATAAAATCAAACATTAGCAATTCAGATGAAACAGAGGACAACACAAAGATAATCTCTGCTTTTCATATATCCCTGGTTCACTGGTTCCTTGAGTACTGCATACCATTCAAGTAGTTCCTATCGAAAAACCAAACAACTATACATTCATACATTATGTCTGGGAAGACGTAGTGAGGAGAAATTCTGTTCCCTATAATACCATAATTTCAAATTATCTGAACTGAGGAATTGCAATTTGAATTAAATACTCGCCTGTAACATTTTGTCATTTGCTTCAAAGAAGATCCAACCCTAAACCTATTGGCTAGCTAGCTGTTATTGGAACAATGACAGAAAGCAGGCAACTTCAACTCAAGTAAACTTTTTCTCTAGCTCTTCCATCAGGCAATTACTTGGAGGAAAAGAAAAAATCTTGTATGCAAGAAACATTCAGGACCTCCAAGTACAATTTGTTCCAGCATTTCACCTTCTCCTTTTATACTGAGTTTCGTCTATAATAATCTCAATCTATCTATTTATAGTACTCTTCCCATCAGTTGACACACTTCCCATGCCCTCCATCGTCATACTTCTCATTCAGATTCAGATTTTTCATATACACATTAAAAACTAATACTAATCACTAATATTATAAGCTTGAATTCTACCTCTAATCAAGGTGCATCACATCATGCTGCAGACCATTTCAGCACTGAAATTATGTTGACTTAATAACTTGCACCTACAGCACATCCCTGTGACTTTCAACAATTTCCATATTTGCTCATGTTTTTTTCACGTATGTCTGAAGAGCAATATTCCTTTAAAGATTTGTTACCCTTAACAAAGAGCAATTTTGTGATTCATTAAAATCAGAAATGCACACCCCAGCTGAAGTATCACTACCTATTACAATATGTATTTAAGAAAATAATGACTAATGACTCCTGAAAGTGAATTTCCATGTGTCTTTTACTAAATATTAACTTTCAACAAAAAAAAAAACAAACAAAGAGAGATCAAAGGAAATATAGCTTGGAGCATTTTTAAACATAGCAGAGATCAAACCATCCATAGGCTATTAAACGCATTTCACTTTTGGTTACATTCATTCATTACTGTTCCTTAGGATATGTGGTTATAACAACATTTATATTCTTTAAAAAATATCAGATATTCTTTTACAATGCTGCTTTTGCTAAAATCCTTTGAAGTAAAATTTTAAATTATACTTACTGCTATAAAGTTAGGCTAGTCACAGAATAAGCAGTTACAGTAAAAGATTCTCAAATGTTAAAAACCTGCATCATTATCAAAACCACTTAACATCACATAATCATATGAGTATGATATCATCCTCTAATGATAAGGACTGCTACTTGAATTACAACAGCTCTTTAGATTAATAAAAAGACAGAACCAGCCTAGGAAGCACTACTTTTTCCTATGTATGCTGTTCTTGCAAGTTATACCACATGACAGAGAGGTTGTAATCACAAATTTTGGCAGCAGTACTCTTCTAAAACTTTCTTACAACCAGAGATTCACAAAAAAGTTTAGTCTTAAGATAGAATAGTTCCCTAATTTGAATTACCATGTGGCAATACAAATCCTCCTAAAGGCAGGGATTGGGTGGAAGTGCTTTCAAGCTGGAAATGCTAGTTTAAATGACAGAGGTTTACAAGTAAAGAAAAGCAATGTTGGTGTTAAAATTAGCTAGACATCGCTACTGCCAGAAATTTATTTTTCTTCTCTCTACCCCCCATAAGAGCCTTGCTTTAGGGAGTGCATTTATTTCTCCTCCACTCTAATATTCTTGCCAAAATATTAATTTGATATATGAATGAATATCCAAAATCATCTTTAATTTTTTTTTGCTTTATGGAATCTGCATTTGGATTTAGTTTTAAACAAAAAGCATGCTAAAAACACACGAGCACAGTAATCTTTTAAATAACAATCATATCACAATTGTGTTATTTCTTCATTTTTAATGCCCTGCCTACTTTTCACATACCCAATAGTTGTTCCCAATGAAACTAAACACTCCTCAGTTGGGAAAATTATGCATGCACAGAATTGAGCCAATAGAGTTTTTAAGAATAGCGTGATTATTGGTTATTGTGGATGCGTGAACTTTTCCATAGCTGTGAGGATCGTGGATGACTTCCACACATCAGCTACTCGAAAACAGCAAATATGTCTTATCCATGAGTTCATTATTACTTGCAATTTTTCCATTACTTTATCTTTCATTGGATGCCAAAGGGTTCAAGCCAAGTGGATCTTATGCCAACCCTAAGAAGGCAATCATCTCTGCTTATCATTTTAGCACGTGACTTGTTGCACACAAAGATCAATATGAAAAAAACAAAAAACAAAAACAAACTATAGATGGTTGCAGGAACATATTGATTAGGCAAGGGATGTTTTTTCATCCCAGTATCTGGCTTCAGATAAGGAAATGCCTCTCATCATTACATTTGATTAATTCTACTGATTGGATGCAGAAAACCAACACATTAATACATGTCTCTTAATCTCAAGTTTATTTAACATAGCTGGTTGAGGGATTCTAGGTCAGATTTTTAGCAATGAAAATTCATGCAATATATTTGCTCACAATGAAGCCTGAGGACAGCTAAGCAACACTTGAAGTTCAAAGAAATCAACTTCTGAATGAAAGTTTGTTACCTCAGGTAGCAGCCACATAAACAACCATTTTTATACAAGTGACGTAACTAGAAAATTCTAGGCTGCTGAAGACCTGAGCATCAAGAGAAGCAAGAGCATAAAAAGCTCCCCAAAACTGTGACTTCTATATCTACCTGAGGCTGACTCAAGGCATTTCCAATGATGTGTTTAATTCAGGGGGAAAAAGAAAAAAATAAAACATCACATAGCAACAACAAAAAAATACCTCTCACGAACAGCCAGAAACAACTGCCATAAAACACAGAAGACATATGATGCCATCTAGAAAAGGTACAATGTAAAACCCATAATTCCATTGCCAGAATTGATCTAATAGTCAAATCTCTTGACATTATTTTCACTTCTCTAAATAAATTCAGTGGGTTATTCCTCAATATAATTTCATAACAAATCTCTGAATTTTAGCTAAATTGTCATCTTAATTTTACTACCTTTCCACAGAAAACATTCCCATTTAATCAAATCTGAATCCTGTATAAAGACAGAGGGTTTTTTTAGAATTCAATTCTTATCACTGGATTAAAATATTTTTGCCCTGATTATATTCAGTACGCATACATCTAATTTTGGTCTGCAACTACCTATTAACAAGGAAGAATGATGAAGAGATTTCTACAGTATTTGCTAGGTAAGTAATCAGATGCTTCTGCTGACATAGAATTTCTTGCCCTAGGAGGACTAGGCTTTTACCACATCATTAAATATTAAAAACCCTGCAAAGCTAATATGCAAGGGGATCAGGGCAGAAGTACATTTCTTTAATCCATCTGTCAGTCATTATCAGCTGACAAGTCTGATCAAAGGACAATTTGTCTACTGAAACTTTGTCAAGCTGAGAAAGCTCGTGATGGGAGCAACACAAGGAAGGAAAGTCTCAGGTGCATTTTTCTAGGTTTTATTTGAGTGCTGGGGGAGGAAGGAGAGGGTTATGTGTAGCATATTTATTAAGTATTGGAAATGGCGCCGTTAGTAATCATGTTTGAAGTACATGAAAAAGAAAAGAATGGTGTGGGGAGGAAGGGTGAATACAGTGATTAATGGAAAGCAGATGAAAATACATTTTTAAATGTTTGTAATAAGCTGAAACCTGATTATAGATGTATTATTTTTCAGTCTCATCTTTGGATGCCGTTCTGTTGGACTCTGATGAGGACCAAGGCTGCGAGATCACAAAACAGTGAAAGCCATGATTTTGCACATTATACACCATCTAAAAGTTCATTCTGATGGACTGCGAATGCTCAAGTTTCACATTATAGTGGCGCTAATAGAACTGCACGAGTTTATTTCTCTCGCTCATGGCTGGTATAAACACCTATGATGTAATTTGGACCACAAGGAATCTGCTACTAATGATGAATGTAACGTGAGCGGGGCCGTGAGAAATCCACAACAGGTGCTTCTGGGGAAACCTCTTCCACAGCAGAGAGTAGGCAGAAAGGTTTGCTGCGGAGGTCCAAGGGCAGAACGCTGCGCGGATCCCGGAGCTGGTCAGAGCGGCCTCGCATCCCGAGGGCGGCGCTCAGCACCATGGCCAGCTCCGCGCGGGAACGGCCAGGAGGGAGCGCTGCTCGGAGCAGCACGGCCTGCCGGGGCTGGGAGCCGCAGCCAGCCGCGGGTATCAGCGCCACACCGCGCGGAAACGAAGCATCGAGAGTAAGCGAAACATAATGTAAGAGCTGCCTTCAACTGATGTTCTTGTCAAAGTACCTTTTTAACGATAACATTACAACTTTGATCATAAAGACCGTACGGCAACGACACCTCCATGAGATTCTCCGTGAGATACGCACCACACAGAAGCCTGTTTTTAAGAAACTAAAACGCCAGAAAAATGAGTAGATCACAATAATGAATAGGTCTCAAAATATAACTAAGTTAACTGAATTAATGCTGCTCTAATTAGTCCCAACAGGAATCAGGTTATCACTTTATTCACATCTTCGTCATTAAAAGTTTAGGAAAAACAATATACAAGGTCTGTAGCTGATCCAGAGATAAAGAAGTGGCATAGAACAAACAGTGTCAGCCATTTAATGTACTGCAATCAAACTGCATGTGTTCCAACTCAGATAAAAGAGGACATTATACATCAGGGAGCAAAGAACACACGGAAACATCATCTGACATGATACAGATAATCAGTCACCTCTAATTAGATCCATCCACTGCAGCAGTAAGGCTCTGACAACACAGATGAGTAGGCAAATAAATACTTTGGGAGATCATAACACCTCTCTGCTAGTGTTAGAATTGCTGCTGGAGTACTATACACAGTTTCTGCATTCGCATGTCAAGAAAAGGGGCAGAAAACAGCTATCAAAGCATTGGACAACATGCACTGAGTGGGAAAAATCACAAAGCTCAATGCCTTTAGGTTACCAAATAAAAGCAGCTTAAGGAATCACAAGAGATCCATTCTGACACAGAAAATCCTGATAGTTGGAGGTTGAACATTTAGATCACTTACAAACAAAAAGACCTGAGGTCTTAGTCAGTAAGGATATTCTACTATTGTAAGGCTTTGTGAATGATTTCAATGGATTCCTCATTATTGAAGATTCTTAAAAGACAACCAAATTATTTATTTTTAATTATATGCTTCTATTCAACTACTGTTAACAAACACTATTCAGAGAAGTCCTAGGGAAGCTGGTCTTGCACACAAAGTTAGCCTCAGTAACCACAAGGGCTCCCCTGCCCTCAAAGCAGACAGACTGATAACTCCTTAATACTTAACTATAAAAGTATATTTCATTAGGGAACTATAATTATCCTATGTAAATTTAGTATGTTGAGTATGCCCTAAGTCTGGAAAATATATTTTATCAGTCAAGGGATTGGATATAAAATAAAGTATCACAGAATGAAAAAGCACAAGAAATAGTAAATGTATGTATTATGAACATGTGGACCAAGAGAATTTAAAAAACGATACCAATTTCTTACGCATCAGAATAGCTGAAGTGAAAGCTCAGATTTTAATTAGCTGCCAAACATGCAGAAGTGTCCTGATGCAATTGTCTTGCAGACAAGGGAAAATTGACTCATCAAGGAAAAAAGAGTCCAGTCATTGGAGATTATTGCAGAAGAAAAGCCAAATAAACAAGGTATCCTAGGATCATAATTTTAATTAAATATGTAAGAACAGTATCAACACTAAGAAGCGTCAAGACCAAATGCAATAACTAGTCCAAGTTTCCCCACTCCTAATCAATAGGAAAGGAAGCAGAACATGACCTAACAAAAGAATTCCAGATAAAATACTCCTCCTATTCTTGCCTCCTCTCTGAGTTGACAGTAGGCAGAAACCACCAACCAAGCACCAAGCCTGCAGCACCAGAAAGGATGTGGTTATGACTGCTTCCCTCAGCTAGCCATTCAGAGTGAAGACGCACCGAACAGCAGGACCTAATAAGAATTATAAACCTACCTCAGAAAAAAAGCAATATAAACAACTCCCTTCTTAGAATCATCCACTACCAAGCCTATGGGTTTGTACAGGCACAACTCAGAGATCAATGGGTGCTAGAAAAGGCACAGGCAGAAGACACATTCTTCTCCTTTTAAACAGAAACCGGTTGTTCAGTTCAACAATAATCTGCAATTTCATCTGCAGAAGCTATCATATGAAAATTATGTTTCTGTGTATGCATGTCTGTAAGTAAACGTCAAGAACGAAACAGTACGTGATGGAGTTTCTTTCCTCTATGCATCTGCTTTACTGTGAGAGACTCAAATTTGCTCCTCAGTTTCAGCATTTCTTAGTTCTTGCCTAGTCAAGACAAAAACTGCCTGGGTTAGCTAGCACGTTTCTCCCACAAGACCAATAAACACTTTCTTCTTACTGATCTGTCTTATGATTCTTTCATGAGTTTGCTCCATCCAGATGAAATGTTCCAATGTTTTCCCCAGTGGAAATACTGTCTCACTCAAAACTGTAGAAATATCATTTCACCCAAATTATCATGATCATCACAATAATCCCTAGAGCCTTACACAACAGTAGATAAATGTTATACTGAAATAGCATCCTGATCTAATATCAATTCCACCCCTTTGGCTCTGGGGGGTACAACAGGCCAGTATGCTTGAGCCTGACTCTTCTTCAGGAATAATCCCTTGATTTTACTGGAAACAGAAAGTCAGAGCGTCACATGCAAAGGCAGAATACCCAGTGAAATTCAAGGAATAGCACAGACTTTCCTCTTTTAATACAGCTTCAATCATCAGATAATGCACCTTCTGGACCTATGTAGCGCAGGATGCTGACAAGTAGAAAGACAGGGAAATAACAAACCATTTTGAGATTGTAAATAACTGGACATAATGTTGTTTACAACAAAATAATGACACCAATCTTCTAAGAACACTGTATGCTGAAGAGAAGCACACTTTATTTACAGATCTACAGATTACCTCGTCACCTCATTTTTTTTTATTTCTTTTTTCAAATAGTCAACATAGAAGCTAAACAGATGTGCTTAATTTGCTCAGAAGCCATACTGCTGGACAAGAGTAGCATTTGTAGCGTTCCCGGAGCAATAAACAGCTGCAACAAAACAGAACCTGCTGGTACACAAAGCAACCTAATTCTACTACTCTTCTGCAGAACATTGTATCAAATAACTTTTGCTAGAAATGTTGCAAAATCTGAACATACCAGAGGCGGCATGAAAAAAGCAACAAATACCTGAGAATTCTTTGCGATGTGATAGAGTGCAGAGTCAATAGGCAGCTGCTGACTAGTGACAGTTCCCAAGTACTCAGAACACACCAACTACACAAGGCAATCTTCTCTAACTGTAGACAAGTCCACTGAAACCAGCCTGTTAACACAGGAACAGTATTTGGCAACTCCAGCTGAGAGCGCAATGCATCGAAAACTTAATAATATTATTTACATTTAGGCAAGTCAGGATGATGGCCACCTTCATCACTTCAATTTCTCCCCGTTTTAGCTCCAGATACTAACTCATCTCTGCATCACCTAACGAATCCCTTTGCAACATTCAGGAATAAGAAAGGGGCTTCACATTAAAACAAGTTCACATCTTTTAAAAGCTCTCAAAGCAAGTTCAGCATACTTTACCCTTTCTTTATACATCAGATGGTTGCGCGTTGCAAAATCTGACTTTCATCCCTGATAGCATGAGCGAGCTCGTCAACTTCACCCACAGAAGAACAGGCAGCCCTCCTCTCTGGAGGAGAGGAGCCCTCCTCTATGAAAGGAAGAATTATCACATGGAATTCCTCATCAGTGCAAACAACTTAATTCTCAATAGTTGATTACTCTCTTTGGAGACAAAGCAACAGCATAAAATAGCATTTTGAAAAGCATTTGAGCAACACTTTTCATCACAGAATCAACCACAAAGTACAAGACTCACAGGAAAAAGAAAATATGCCTGAACATAGCAGTGAACCAATTTTTGAAGTCTTCACAAGAGATTTATAAAAATGCTACAGACATCTTAAGTCTCACAGTCTGCCCTCCTTTCCCTCTCTCCTCCCGAATTCAATCCTTCCCTTCTCCCCAAAAAGCTCCTTCAAGTTTTCCAAGATTTCTCTCTATTAACTGAGAAACAGATTTGAAGAGTAAGTTATTCAAGACATGGCTTGCAGGACTTCTCAAAACCAAGGAAAAGATATTCAACCAAATCAAGAGACAAAGAATCACAAGGTCACATTACATTCCTCTGATTTTCTACTACTTATGCTTCAAAATAAGCGATGTGTAACAGTAATATAAGAAATAACAGTTATCACTGTAGGAAGAAAAAAGGGAAGATACCAATACTACACTAGAGTTGTAATAGTAATGATAAGTAAAAGATTGGATGA
The DNA here is from genome assembly GCF_987193195.1 of Phasianus colchicus. NCBI lineage: Eukaryota > Metazoa > Chordata > Aves > Galliformes > Phasianidae > Phasianus > Phasianus colchicus. The sequence continues at coordinate 27,010,759 of NC_143440.1, forward strand.
ATATTTTCAAAGAAGCAACTGTGATGGATATGGCTGCTAACAGCAGTGTTACACAGTATTTGGTGTTTCCAACAAAGGCAGGGAAATCCACTTTTATTCCAGCATACTTGACTTGGAATACAGCACAGCCACCAGAGCACTCTGTTGGCATGAAAAAGCAGAAAGTTAAACTGCCCCACTTACTTGTACTCTCACAACTGCCCAAAATAATTTCGAGTTATGTATTACTGTACTAATTCCCATTCAGGCAGCCTAAACTCTAGCTTGTTAAAGAAAAATGTAACAGATTACACATTTAAAAAAGCTTCTTTCATCCCCATCACTGACAAGAAACCAAGCTGACAGTAAGTCATTTTTAAACAAAACACAATCTATTGGACCCCTTAACATACAGCTCACATTTAGTCAATTTTGCATGCTTAAACTCATGCACATCTCTACCTGAGCAATTAGCCTGTCAGACCTTTCTCCTAGATGCATGGCACAACACATCGATCTGGGAGATCAATGCAACGAAGCTCAGGTTTCCCTGCCAAGAGCAGAGTGCCTTACGAGGTAGGCAGAGGGAGGAAGAACAGCAGCTGGATGGCATTTGATGCATCCCTAAGAGACTGGGAAGGACCCCAGTCAGTGTCTTACGCAGAGGAGGCAGCTGTTTCTCCTCCCCTCCAGCCAAACACAAAGGCTTTGTGTCAGGGTTTAACAGAGCAGGAGTGGCACAACACAAAACACTGAGAAACACAGAAACTGCACGTTTCCTGTTACTGAGCATCAATTCATTCCCACTAGATAAACGAGTTTCAGCCGAAATGGAAAACACAGGAGTATATTAACACACTATATAGCACAAAGTCACAAGCTAAGCAAGTGTTTAACCTTAGGTATGCATACACAGAGAATCAGCAGAAGCTTGTCAGTTAGAAATCAGTTTCTAACTGGGAAAACATCACACATCCTTCTCTTTTAATTACACTCTAAAATCTTTCTTGATTTAATCAGTTACTCTGGAAAAACCTCTCTGGAATTTGTGATGTCAGAGATAAGAGAAACTGCCGCATGCAGAAGTAGTGCCATGACCACACCAAGCCCGATCAGCATCTCGATGCTCCATCCTCACACACAGCTCTTCTCATTCTAACCCCTCACACTTCCAAAGTAACACATCTAAAACGATGCTGGATTTCAAGAGCATAACAGTACATCAAAATACAGCGAAGAAGAACAAAGTATTTGACAGAGAGAATCAAATCCATCTTTGCATTCTTATAACTGCAGTATCTTCATTTTCAAAACAACTTTTCACAGATGAGGAAATGCATTACTGCAGTCAGATTTTCCTACAGACAAAATGAAAGTCAATGAGCACACTTCTCATTTATACATTCAGGAAAGTTTTAATACTTTGTAAACATAGTTCACGCTGTAAAGCAGAGGGATCATCACGAAGAAGTATTCCGTGACATTAACACAGAAGAGAAGCGGTAGATACATTTGCGCCATACCATTAAGAGGCACCCCAAACATTTACAAAACTAAACAAGCAGTGAAGCAGGCTTTCATCTTTTGTTTGCTCAGATACAGCAGCTGAAACCATCTGACATGCACAGAGGCATGGCATTAACTATGGAAAATATATAAGAACTCTCGGTGGTGGTGGTTTTGTTCCTCCAGAACCACAGCATGGAAACTAATTCTACACTTTAAGGCCAACACGATTCCAAACTAAGAGTACGTTTTGTCTGGGGGTTCTCAACCTTCCCATCAATACACAGAACTGTTCTGAACAGTTCACCCGAAATTCAACTGGTTCTGCACACCCAGCCAAAAAGAGCTATTACAAGCTATTTTATATCCATTTTCCACAGTCCTTTCCGTATTAATAAAGACTAGTGTCGGTGCTCCCCAAAAGGCCGCGCTCAGAAGCAGCACGGGGCTCTGCTTCGCCCCCCCCTCCCCCATCCCGCACTGACATTACCCGCTTACCGGCCCCGCTCCGATCTTTGTCCCCTCCGCCCCTGCTCCGGCGCCCTACCCAGGGATGCGGCCACAGGCCCGGGGATCCCGGCAGCCTTGGGAGCGAGGCATTCCCCTCTCCCTTCCTCCAGGAGAAGAACACACACCGACGCTCTCCTAAACGCCGTCCCTACGCAGCCCGTATGTTTACTATTCCCCGTAGCGAGCACGCCCGCGGCCTAGCCAGGCGGAGCCGCGTTCACGTACCGATGCCGCCGCTAATGGCTGCGAGACTCGGGGCGGCAGACTGCCGGCCGGCCGGACCGCACCGCGCCCTGCCGCCCGCCACAACGCGGGAACGGCGGTGCGGCTTCACGGGGCCGTGAGCCCGCCCCGCGGCGCCGCTCTCCTTGCGGCAAGCGAGAGGGAGGGACGGAGCGCCCGTAAATCCCAGCCCCGGAGGCAGGCCGGGAACCGCCGGGTCCGCTCCCCGACCTCCAGCTCGCCCCCCGAGCCGCGACCCCCGCGCGGCCCTCAGCCCCGAGCCGGGCGCGAGGCGGCGCCGCGTCTCCTCACCTGGAACGGAGCCGAGGCGGCGGCGGTTCCTCGGGGCGCCGCGTACCCCGCGGGTCCCTGCGGAGCGCGGCGCCGCCCCCGCCGCGGTGACGGCCTGCGGGCAGCGGAGCCGAGCGGGGCGGGGGGAGGCTAGAGAGGAGGCCCCCGGCCCGGCCTCCGCCCCGTGGCGTGCGGCGCGGTCTCTATAGCGACTGCGGAGCCGGGCGGGAGCCGGCCCGCCCGCGGGGAGGGGTAACTGCCGCGCGCGGCGCCGATGGCCGCTCGGAGGGTTACGGGCGGCCCGCGGCTCCCCCCGCAGGCGTTAACCCGCGAGCCGCCGCCGCCATCCCTGCGGCAGCCCCGCTCCGAGCGCCGCCACGCCGCTGCCGCCGCCGCGGTCGCCCTTCCCCTGCCGCGGCGCCACCGAGTCCGCCGCGCTCCGGCACCCGCCCGCCGCCATGCTTCCGGAGCGCCGATTGGGCGGCCGCGGAGCTTTCTGCCAGCCGATTGGCTCTCGGCCGGGTCAGTCACGGCAGCGGAGGCGGGCACACCTGAGGCGGCGCTGAGCCCCGGGTTGGTTGAGATGGCCGGAGCCCCGCTAGCCGCCCGCGCGCAACCTCGGGGCCCTCTGGGCAACGCGGTCCCCGGGCGGGGCAGCCGCCGAAGCCGTTACTCGCCGCCGTTCTGAGGGAGCGACGGGCAGCGGCGCGACGGAGATCTGCGCCGCTCCGCGCCGCAGCTGTGCGGGGGCCGCGTTTCCCCGCTGCAGTACCGAGCTCCGCCTCGCGGCGGCGCGGGGCCGGCCGGACCCGGGTGTTGCCGGGGGTGCCCGAGGCTGAGGCGGGAGGGGATCCGTCCCCGCCAAAAGCAGGAGCCGCTCGCCTCGAGCAGCCGGGCTCGCACCCCCGGCTACGCGCTGAGGCGGCGGTAAGGCACTGGCAGCTCGGCCACCGGCCGGCGTGCTCGGTGAACGGTTCGGCTCCAGAGCATGACTCTTCCTCGGAGGCGAGAAGCTCCAGACCTCTGAACGCCGTCGGTACGCGTGTGCACCACCTAACGGCTGGCTGCACGCGTCCGTAGGCCGCAGCCGAAGACCCGTGCCGTGGGAGGACAGAGCTGGCCTGCACCCAGCAGGCTGCGTGAAGCGGGTGACACGCTGCAGTCTTACCTTCACGTGAAGTTTTCTTCGAAGAGAGGAAAAAAAGGGTTTATGTTTCCCTTGCACCGGGCCATGAAGATGATGACAGAGAGCATAATTGAGGCTCCCTTCATTCACTGCAAGGAGAGCTTAGCCAGGGAGTAGGATTAGAAAGCAGCGTCTCCTACTGCTGCTTTAAGTGTAAGCAGGATCTTAGCGCTCCCACTGCGCACCCGTGAGCCCCTAGCAGGGGAGCTGTGGCCCCAACCTGACAGCAAAGCCGAACTGCCCTTACCGTTGCTCAGAGTCAGCTTCAGGCAGGTGTTTCTTCGTTCAGAGAGAACCAGCTTGAGCAGTGGTACACCAGCAGTAGCCACGTGCGTAGAGGTGATGAGGATTTATTCATATATATACATACATATATATATGTATATGCACATAATGTGTGTCCTTGCAAATGTTACTGGCACTTGAGATCACAGCTGCAGCTCATGCTGGTTCTGAGCTACAGTTCTTGAAGACTTAATAGACCTAACCCTTTGGCTAGGCCCCAGCTCTTTGCGTACAGTGTTCTGGGTCTAAATTTTCAATGAAAAAAGTTTCTAGATTTTCTGGATACCGAGTTCATGTTCAATGTGTACATTCTCTCTTTTAACTGTTGAAATAGTAAAGTTAGAAGGTACTAATGTTCTTATCCATTGCTCAGCAGCTAAACATTATCACATAGGGAGCTCATTCCCCATGCCTTACTGTTCCCTAATTAACTCAGATGCCTACAGCGTACAGTTCTTCAGGAAAACATTTTAAGTTCAGTTAAACAGAAGGGAAAGGCCTTAACAAACTTGTCTATCTGGTTTGTCTGTTTATCTGTTTATCACTGCTAATCCAAGGGGCATAGTTTTCCTCATCAGTTTGTAACTTCACAAGTTAATTCACAGTTCTAATATAACCACATTGTCATGCACAATATCACAAATATCCCACCATCAGCACACGTCTTCTTCGCATACCATTAGTCAGCATGTGCACTGCAAGCTGTAGACCAAACTTTGTCATCAGTTAGCTTTCAAGTTCTAGCAATGTGTTGTGTCACCTGTTTTCAATTTCCTGTAAAATCTTCTTAAGTAGACAAAACCTGCAGTTCAGATAAAAATCAAGCAGGGAAAAATGAACTAAAACTGAGTCTTCTCAACAGGAAAATCTATTTCCACTTAAGTGCAGGAGGCCTTTACAAAAGGAACACAATCTTGAATTTACTGTTCCATAATATGTACTAAAGGGGTTCTTGAAGTTCTACTGTTACATTGTCAGTTCTAATTGGCTATTTCAGTGTAAAGGTATGCAACTTTTTGCAGTTTAACTCCAACCTTGTTCTTTCCAACCCACCCTTGTATTATGTTGTACCAGGCTTTGAATGGTATCTGATATTCTGCAACATCCCTTTAACAATAATTTTGGAAGCTGGGGGACTAAAAGAGGAACTGACAGTAAAGAGTGTATCCAAATAGGATCTGTTATTGCTCCTCTAAGAGACAGACTAGAGGATGAGGTATGTGCATAACCAGTCTGACCCCACAGGGTACCTCATCTGTTCTGATGCAACTGTACTTTTGTATGGGAGTTTGTCGTGCAGTCTTTGAATCAATATATATGAGCAGAGAGCCACCTCTGTACCTGCACAGAATAATAATGCGTGTCCTAGACCCTCATATAAAAGAAAGCTCTTAAAAACACACTCAAGCGCAGTAACTTAACAGAGATAAACATTTAGCTCTGATGTAGCTGTGAATTCATCTGGTCATTTTTGTATACTGGTACTTATGTAGAAGGAAAAGAGGAAGTAAAAGCTTCAAGTTGTTGCAGATCTTAGAGTCTATTTCTACTATGAATACTCTTTGGAAGGTAAATTCTCACATGTACAATTTATCTCTGTCTGTGCCTGTAAAAAGTATACCTACATATTTATCTTTAAAACTATTACATCACTTCCATTATTTCCAAGAAACACACTGAAATTAAGTTAAGGTTTGTATCATAAATCATGCTAAAAATATCACTTTTATAGATAAATGGTCAAAAACAGAGGAAGGGGCAGCTCATGATTTGCAGTTTCTGAAACTCCTGAGTTTCAGATACTTCTGAGAGAATTTCACTTTGGGTTGGAGAAGAACAAGTTCTAGAAAGAACTGTCTGCTGGTTTAGATGTCCAGACAATTATATCAGCAGACAGTCTGTTGATTACAAAACAGGGAAAAATTACTTAGGAAGTCTTTCCTATTTAATTGTTGTAAAACACTGTGAATGGACACCACTGCATTGTTTTGAAGATTTTTAAATGTCTCAGATGGTCAGAAGAGCAAAGTCAGTCAGTAAAACATACTGTGTTTTGTCACAGATCAATCCAAAATATCTTTTTGTCTCCTTGCGATCTATAGCCAAGTGCTGCAGACCAGAACTCCAAAGCTAGAAAGTAGGAGGATTACTGTCAAATTATTCCTAATTCCAAAGGCACACCTGACAAAACTTTATTATAACTGATTAGTCACTATGCAAAGCAAACAAATATAGCATTTTTGTTGTGCTGGTAGGAAAACTGAGCTCCTACTGTGTGTTTTTTTTTCATAGAGTGTGATTTCTAGACACAGACTGTCAGTAAAACATTAAGTCACCACTGAAGGAACAGAGGGATCTTGGATCTTTTTCATAAGAACACAGAAGAGCAGTGTCCAGTTCCTGTTTTTTTCCTACTCAGCAGCTTCAGAATCATTCCTTTTTTTGTAAACATCTCTTCACTGAACCTTTTTAAAAGAATACCAACTATCCAACAAGATGTCCTGAGTAATGTTGTTTAATTCCAGTATTATCTAGAGAGTGAGAAATGACATCAGCATCAATTTTATAAAGCGAGAACAGGGAGGATTCATGGTTAGTACAGGAGGCCCAGTATTTTTGAAGAGAAATGTAAAACTGTATGTCTGAATATTTTGCTAGAAAACAAAGGGTTTATTGGCACTGTAGTGCACCAAAAGATGCTATGAGTTACAGAATTGAAAAAGGAAATTTTACCTCATTATGTAAAGGGAATTTTGTTTTAAGCCCTCATAACACACGTATAATTCCATTTTGCAGAAAGCTTCCTGAGGGCTGGCTTGCTGCATTATCTAGGAGTGAAGGTAAAAAACAAAAATTGCTATATGGTCTCATTACGAATAAAGCTGTAAAAATTCTGGTCTTCAAAAAATAATTATAGCCAAGATGGAAGGAGTTTTAGATAACCAACCTAAAATACAGGTTCACTTTCTGGCTTTACCATAGACTGCCAGCCTGTTTCCAAGGTGAACACACCACTTCTGTACCTTAGTTTTCCATTTGTAATGACTCACTGTGAGTCTGAAGTGGATGATTCAGAGGTTATGGACAGTGCAGCTACAATGGACTGAAATCAGAGCCAGCTTCATAGATACCTATTTGGCATTTCCTGGAACATGCATGAGCCTCAAAGATTACCAATTAAAGAGCAATGCAGTCCACGCAAGACTGCTATGATTTCCCATTTGTCTGAAAATGGCTTCTGCATCCACATAGCTGTGAACTTTAAACATCTTAAAGTTAAAATTACAGTATTTCTTTCCTGGTTCATTTCATCTGTGAAGCTTTTCAGGCAGTGAAATAAGTTAAAAATATGATAAATTTGACTGTGTTCACAGTAAGCTTTGTGGCATTCTAGTGTACAAAGTGGGTTATTTCAAACCGCCATCTATCCTCATTGCCTCTTGCCATGAGTTTTGACATTATCTCAGCCATCTCTGCAATTCTGTAAGATTTTCCAATGTTATGTAATTTAGATCCCATTGTCTAACTGCAATAATCATAGGCACATCTAAATACCGCTATACTTCCTAAATGTTCAGAAACATAACTGAGACATGAATATTCAGTTGCTTTTATTTGCCCAAGAACTTACACCTATGAGCATCTACCAGGTCATTCACACTTTACAAAAACAAAACAAAAAAGCAGATGGTCTAAATTTCTTTTTTCAAGCCCCCTCCATGTTTACACAGGTTGGTGAGAATCTCTTCCTGAACACGAATTCTCCCTCTGAAGTGCTGACATGTTGAGGAAAAGTTGTGTAATACTTACTTGTGTCAAACTTAGTTTTAGTCCATTATTCCACAATCTCTTTCTCATGAAATACCATTTGCATTAAGTAGAAAAACAAAATTGAAAGTCACCCAAATACAAAATATAAACATTAATTTTTGAAAACAAGATACAAAATGCATGCAGCACCACTAGTAGATATTTAATTGGTGTAACTCATAACGTAGCTGCCCTTACAGACTTACGTATGAATAGTACTAAACAGACTGGACAAACAAGTAGTACATTTATACCTCTTTCAGATCTGAAGCCAGAGCACAGAAGTCTTCCCTGTTAGTAGGATGCATGTTTTCTTTCTGCACCACTGACTGACAGTTGACAGACCCACAGCTACAACTACTTCTGCTGGGTTAGAAAACGCTGCTCAATCATTATAGTCTTAGTGTTCAGGTTTTCCAGAAGGTCTGTAATAAAGCAGCACATCATGGCTAGTTATAAATGAGTGTAGGACAACTAATTTCTGAATAATTTAATTCTGAATATTAATTTGGCAGCTGAAACAATTTTCCAGTGACACAGAACAAAAAGCGCAGGTAGCACTGATGTCTAATTCCATGAAGATTTAAGTTATTTTTTAAAATGATGCATTCCTGAGCTTCCATTAGCTGACTGAGTGACCTCTAATCTCATCTCTCTAGCTCAAATTAAGTTACTTGCTTTGTATTGCAGAGAAAAAAAAAAAAAAAAAAAAAAACTACATACAGCAGCACTGCCACCTTCTGTTTGCTTTTTTTCATGCATGTGAGAACTGGGCTGATATTGCAAAGCAACAGGTCAGATTCATTTTTCTTCTAGGAGGTGTCTTAGGCAATAATGTCATTTCTAATACTCAGGGATAACACAAGTCTGCAGTTCCATAGATGTGACTTTTTAAAAAACCATTAAGCATTGTCTGGGCAGAAAAAAAAATTGGTTTCAGACATTTGTCCAGGATTGCTAATACACCACATCCCAGTCAGAGCAGTAGCTCAAAAATCCCAAGTAAATATGTACATCTGTACATTTTGTACATATGCACATTTGTACAATTGTACGTTCCACAGGGAATATATGCTGAATACGATCCACATATGTACACAACTGAATAGATGTGATATTCCTCGCAGCCTGCAGAAGTACAGAAAAATTAAGTTTGTCCACACGCATAGGACAAACTTAGTTTGGCTAGGTGTATTTAATCACCTGCAAGCACTGATTCACATGCAGTAATGGTCCCACACGTAGCACAGATACTCCAGATCTGAAGTTTCCTGAGTATGCAGCACATTAGCACATAGGCAAGACAAAACTAGAAGCCCTTCTTCAGATATTCTCCTTAAAAATGTAAAGCTATGGAAAACTCTATGTTTGTGAAAGGAAGATGCCAGCAAAATGCATGTTGAGCCTGTATGGCTCCATGCACTCCCATACAATTAAGGAAGCTGCTGTTTGAGTCTGCCGTGCTGTTTTAGACACTGCATTGTTGGGTGAAGCTTTCAGCATAAACCTTAGTTATGAGTTTGATCACATCAGAAAAATAAATCAAAAAGACAGTCTCGCTGTACATCTTTATCCTATTGAGACATGTCCTTGTTTTTTTCACCTCATAGAGGCACAGTGATACTGGCAGCGAGCCTTCCTCTTCACTGTCATATATAAGATTATGACTTCTAGCAAGTAAGCTAAAAGTTTTTTTCTTATAGCACCCTGGCTAGGTACAGTAATCTCTGCTTTAGTCAAGACTTTGAAAAACCAAGTTGAGTTATCAATGCATCTTCCATCTTTCCCTGATAATAAGCAAAATATTCATGCAGGCAAAGGGGTGTTTATCCTTAGAAAAACAAGAGATCATAAGCAAGGTATATTCCCAGAATTCCCATGCTTATTCCAAGGATACTGTTACAATCACATTTTATTGCTTATCATCAGCTGGGAGAAGACAGTTTATTCTTCTGCGACTATCCACATTCCTTACAATCTGTGGTGCACAGCCCTTGCAGTCACTTGTGCTCCCTGAACCATTGCACTAAAGATATTATAAACCCTACAGAACAAAACAGGACCTGCTTAGTGACCCCATCCTGGTACTAACATCACAACTATTGTGATCAAGCACTGCTGCAAACTCAACTTGCTGCTACTTCTGCAGCCAGTTCAACTCAGCCAACAGATGGACAGCTCTGAGCAGAGCTCAGAAATGCCAGAGGAGGATAACATGCATTTGCTTCTGGCTTGGCTAAAGCTTCTAAGAATCTAGGAGAGAGGTTTCTGTTGGATTGCTCTTGAATCTGTAAAGTTTCCAAAGCCAGAATCTACCGTGAGTCACATACGATGAACTAATTGTCTCTGGTTACTTGAATTTGTTTCACATTCAGCCAATACACAGTGAGAGGTGACAAATTCCATACAAAGCAACAACATATAGAATCGTGGATAAGGTATATTATAATTAATGCCTAAGATTTTCTCTTTCACAGAACCACAGTTTCATTATTCTCTCTCCCAGACTCATATTTGTTGATAATTTATTGATAATTTATTAATTTGTTGAAATTAAGAACTAATGAAGACGTTAGCAGGTACTGATGAAATCTCTGCTTCTTACTAGCCCAAACCCATGATAAAAACGTTATCATAAACTCAACTGGTCACTGAGGTCTCCATTCACACTCAGTTAATCAGCCTGTTTTGCAGGATTGAACCCAGTGGCGTAAGAACCTTGAAATACGATTAGAGATGCAAGGGAGATTAGCATGGGCAAGAGAGTTGAAGTCTTTCACCATCGCCATTGGTGTGTCAGCATAAAGACAGAACTACACAGACATCAGGAAATCAGTACTTCACCCTTTCTCAGGATGCCAGATCCAGATATTTTCTCCCTTGAACTCAGCAAGGTGCCAGTTGTGTGACCTCACACAGTCCTGTGAAGCAGGTTAGTTGTTTCTTTTGCAGTAAGTTACAGATATTAAATGTGTGCCTAGCTAAAAGGACCGTTTTAGCAAAATTAGTGAGATAAGATGTAGTTTTTTTATGACAAAATTGCAAGCTAAATTTTTAGAGACAGTTTACATCTAATAAGTACATTTTATAAGCAAATAAAAAGCTGTGGTACGTGTTGTATGTAGCTGGAGGAATTTGACATCAAAGGAACAGGTAAGTGGCACCTGGAAAGTAAGCAGCTACACTGTGCTGAAGGAACCTCTATGTTCAAACTTAGATAAGAAAAGCTCAAGAATATAATTGGTGATATGGGAAAGATCTCCACATTTATTGGTGTTGTTCTGTTGAAAGAAATGTTCCTCCCTTTACAGAATAAAGTCCAGCCTTCTTTCCCACTGCAAGGTGGGAAAATAAAACTGTATGTACACGCTATAAATATGAAGTACTGAGGTGTGCTTCCAAAAACTTCAATAGGAAGGTTAGTTCCTGCACATGTGACTTTGCAGTAGTTTCACTCACAGATAAAACTTGGAGGAGAGTATATATGCACTGCAGAATAAGACAAAGACTCTTGAGTTTAAAATTGCGCTTCTGTTCTTCCAGCTGGAAAACGTTTCTTCACAGCACTCAAAACAACCAATATGTGGCAGTGCTGAATAAATATATTCAACACTTCGCTGAATAGTTAGGGATATAAAAACATTATGGTATATTTACAGAATTTGTTATAAAGAGAAGAAAGTCTTCATATTACCTGAAATAAATGCAGTAAATATTGGTATTAAAAAAAAAAAAAGCTTGAGAAGCTGGGTACATTTGATCTTCTAAACCTGGTGTTCCTGAAGACTAATTTATCGGGAATAAATGAGGTAAGTTGTTCCTCTGTCCCAGATACTTCGTGCAATCCCAGCTCTACCAGTGACAGCCAGGGTCAGACAGTAAGTGGTTGCTGCACTACACCTACCAGTTATTTCTTTGATTCCCTCTTACAGTATTGGCTGATATGAAATAGCTTGCGTTAGGCAGATTTTCTACTGCTGGAGAACTATGGTGCACGTACCTCTGTTAAATGAATGTGAATACTCTATGCATTCCGGTCTTGTAATTAAAATTTCATCAAGGAAGATTGAAATAGCATTTGAGAATTACTGAAGGCACGGAATTACTTGTTTTTGCACATGGAAGTTCCAGGTTTTTAGCTTCGGACATCTGAGGATGGGGAGGGAGCTGTAGGACAATAACTACACAAGACTGACTGTGTCTCCTTATGAAAGTCAGCTTCAGATTTCTTTGTGGCTAGAATATTATAATAGGAAGCCTAAAATTTACATCTTCCAAAATAAAAAATAGCAGATTAAGTGAAAACAGAACTGCTTACAAACTTTGTTCAAATGTTAAAGCAAAAGATGTTCACCAAGTCACTACCTTTTGGTGTGACACTGTTAACTGAATGCGTGTCTAACAATTTAGAAGCATTTTGCAAATAGATAAATTTCACAGAAATGAAGAGCGATGTATTCACAAACCCTAGGCACTGAATGTGAACCCCGTATCAGCAATTTCATAACAACAGATTCCCTCTATTGCATGCTCAGAGACTTGAGCACCCAAAGCAAAGACTATTTGCAGCAGCCATTTACAGCTATTTCAGTTCAAGTCATGAACTGCTTAACTGGTGAAGCAGTTAAGGCTACTGTCTGCAGGCTTAGCAGACAGGCTGTCACCTGAATTCCTATGGTGACTTAATTCTGTTCCAGCAAAGTATGATCCTTTTGAAAGAGGGCTGAAGTATTTCATGGAAGAATAGTGTGAAAAAGGTATAGTTACTTTATGAATATTCTCCGGGCTTCTTTGTACAGAGATATTTATAAGTAGTAGTATTTCACCATGATAATCAAAATAATTATAACAATATTACCATAATCAATACTCAATAATTGATAATCAGTCTTAACAATCACTAAACTAGGCACCTGTTTTTTAAATCAAGAAGCGACAATAGCTCAATCTCTTCAGTATTTTTCCTTATTGGCTTCATTTCCATTTTGCACAGTATTCTGTGTATTGTGCAAGAGATACACAGAGATGAATAGTTTTAAAGGAAATCAATTTCCTCTCTAAATGCAGCAAAAATAAATATGAATAATTTAGATCTCATAGCCATTCAAATGTTTTAATTTTCAAATCACATCCTAATACGAAAGGAAGAACCTGTACAAACAGAACTGATTCATTCCAACACACACATGAAAATACCGAGCTATCATTACCTCTTTTAATTGCACTCTGCTGCAGTATACTTGCCTAATGTTAAGCTTCACTGCAGCTGTGGATCCTTAGATGGGCAGTGTGTAGCCCCTACTTCTGGAAGGTTTGTCTGCTGGTGGTTTTCATGCTGTTTTAAACTTAAGTAGTAAGCTTAAAAGTAAATATGCATGAATAAAGCTGCTTATACTTCCTTCTCTCCTCAAACTATAGGATTATGTTTTACTGTTTATAAATGCCATTGTAGTAGCAGAATCCATAAGGATGTATAATCATAAAAATACATATTTGTATAATATAAACTCACTAATGAAAATTACTGAATTAGAACATAACCATACTGAGAGCAGGTTTTGTGAGGAGGAAAGAAGTTCTTGCATGTGTTAAGGAAAGGCAATCACAAAGAAAGCATCAGAAGCTGTAAAGGACGGCAAAAGATCACTATTTAATCCTGAGGTACTGCAGCACAGTTCTGCATTCACGTCATGTTCACTGAAGACATATTGTCTCCAGCTCTAACAGGTTTGTGTCTTGGACTGCTTCCTGCCTGTGAATTTGATGTAACTGCAGAGGTAGAAAGAAGTTAGTAGTAGTTTTATAGAAACCATAATGATACAGAGAAGCAAGGTAAAATGTGATGGGAAAGATAGTTTCTTAGATTGGCTAATTGCTGGGGAAAAGATGACAGATCTTGAAACACAGAAGTCATTCTTTAGCTGTGAATATTAAATTTGAAACTAGATGTGTATGGGTGGTCGTGAGAAATTGAACTTACCTTGTGCCCATCACCGTGGTCTTTTGAGAGAAAAATATAAGTGGCCATAGATTATCTGGGAAAATTAGGAAAGGACTGTACTGTTCTTACTTATCAGTATGTAATACAGCAAGTGCATCAAAAACAAGCCATGAACTCCCTTCAGCAACCCTGGACTCTGGAATCTTTAGACAAGAGAATGGAAATTGTTCCAGTGGACTGTGAAGAAGTCAAGGCTGCTGCAGAAGGTGCAGCCATTAAGAGACTTCAGCAGCAATTCTGTTCCCGAAAAGAATTTTTCATGGAAAAAGGTTTATATGGTTATGCTATATTTATCTGCCTGTTTATCCAGCTTTTAAATCTACATATGGCCATGACACAGTAATCTAAGAATTATAAATTCCTAGAATCACCAAGAAAATGATAGAAATTTGTAGAACAAGAAAGCATCATTAGGCTTCTGAAGGGAAAGATCAGTGAGCAGATCAGCTCACTTCCAGATGTCAGAAAATCCACACAGAAGATTGCTCTCGAGATGGAAATCCAGAGAAATCCACCATTCATTGTTTCTAATGGTCGCTTGTTTTTAACTGATCTAGTCTAATTTCGTAAGAGATAGAGATTCATATTGTATTGAAACTTAAGCAAGTCCTGGGGCAGCCCCTTGGCAAGTCTCAGATGCGTGAGGCTCTATAAATAGCCAGTCAAACAGACATTAATCTCTCTCTCTCTTCTTCAGATTTCTACTGCATGCCTTGGATACATGCTTCTAAGCAGATTACGGGCTTTCCTTGACCTACGCTTCTTTTCCTAATGCTGATCTGACTATGGCTGTCCTCAAAGTAAAATTCACCAAAACTAAGAGGGACAAACTGGCTCAGATCCTATGGATCCTCAACTGGGTTTCTGTAGTGAGCGGGATCATTCTCTTCAGTCTTGGCCTCTTTCTGAAAATAGAGATCAAGAAGCGCAACGAAGTGATGGCAAAAGGGGACGTTAACTCTGTTCCCAACATGCTGATCTCTGTAGGAGTCATAGCATGTGTCGTCAACTTTCTGGGGGGCAAAATCTGCTACGACTGCTCAGATGCCAACAAGTTCTCCCGATGGAAGCTAATTATGCTCCCATACATCGTATGTACCTTCTGTTTTACTTTCTGCATCCTGTTGGGTGCTCTCATGTGCTATACCATGAGGAATGAGCTGGAAGAATCTCTCTATCTGGGACTGAGGGATGCTATTAAGTTCTATAAGGACACAGACATACCTGGAAGATGTTTCTTAAAAAAAACAGTGGATATGTTACAAATTGGATTCCAGTGCTGTGGAAACAATGGCTTTAGAGACTGGTTTGAAGTTCAGTGGGTATCTGCTCGTTACCTGAACATGGCTTCTAAAGAAGTTATGGAGTAAGTATTTACTAGTTCTAATGGAAAAATCTAGGAAAAAAACTCCTTCAACAAGAACTAGAATTGATCAGGAACAGTAGTGTCAGAAGATCTTGAGACATATTGACATTAAAAAGAATGCAGTAAGACTGATTTTTTCTGCCCAAAATGCTAGCAGTATTTCCCCTTACATGACAACTTGTGGCTAGGTTTCTCTCAAAGATCCATCTGAATAATTGCTAACAAGTCTACCTCATATGCATATTTACAAACACTCTTACTTTAATGTAAATTTCTAGTAAATAATAGCAGTAATAACACTTTTTCAAGACTACTTGTTTCCTCTAAAAACACAAATACGGAAATGATCAGGCCAAAAAGATCCTTCTGCTTATATTTAATCATTCTGAGTTTCTAGCATACACTTCACAGAGCCAAGTAGATAATTTCTGCTGGATCACTGTCTCAATCACAAAACTGTAGACTGACAATGTTATTCCTTAAATATGCTAACCACATGCATAATGAAAAGTCATCTTTTGTTAACTTTTTAGGGATACTAAGCAATGCAATGATACACCTTCCTTTTTTAATGTAGCAAATTATCTACCTCAAAATTTCAGTCATAAAGAGTTGTTAAAAGAAAAAAAGAATTTCCTACCAATAAATCATGCATTCAATCCTAAACATTGAAAAATCTTTTCCCTTCACATACTAGACTTGAATTCAGGTTGAAATTTACATGTTCACTTGTGAGAAACTGTCAACACCATGTACCTTGCAGTAAAAGAGGAGAAAAACCCTTGATATTTGTTCTTATGTTGGTGCCTCACAGAATACAGCAATTGTGAAATGATATTCTCAAAACAAGGAGTGATAATTTCTATCGATTACAGTATTTTAGAAGGTAGCAGTCAAAAATACAAGAAAAAAAGTAGCAATATACATCTTCAAAAGCTGAACAAAGTCTTCACCGTTGAGAGCCAGGTAGCTATATATTCTTAGGAAAAATAAATACAAAAATTTTAAATGGCATTTAAGGAATATTCTGCTTTGTTGAACTCAAAACTCAGGGGCAACAAAGCCAGATGAAAGAAGGCCAGTGATCTTATTTTAACAGAATTTGTGACTTGAAGATGGCCTTATAGCAAAGCAAATATACCAAAGGACAGGACCTCTGAAATGAGGACATCAGCATGCATTGGACAGTTGGCTAAGGAAATAACATAAGCTTTAGAACAAAAGGAAGATGTTAGAGAGCAATAGTGACACAAAGCAATCTGACTCACCGGGTGTTTTAAATCTTTGTTCTACTCTGAAAAGTCATAAGACAACAAATATAGTCTGCAGGAACTTACAGTTGTATCCTATTGTACGGATAAAGGTAAAACATACATTCTATTTCTGTGAGCCATGTACTACGAGTAATGTTTTGTCCTACTGAACTCAGTTTTCATCTACAAAGTCATCTGTGCTCTGTCAACATTCTGGAAATACAGTTAATTTTTCTATCCCCATGTAGAAAGAAGACAATGCATAAAGATAAATACAGCACAGAACTTCTACTGCATATAAACTAGATAATCTCATCTCAATTGCTAGAATCCAAGTTGGTACTGTATAAGCAAATTATAGAGCGATTTTCAAAACCTTGTAGTGAAACATTTGGCAAGAAATCACTATGACCAAAGTCCAGCTTGTAATGTTTAAAAAGGGTGGGGAAGGAATCAAATCATCTTGGTTTTATCTGGTAGTGTATGTCAGTTAGTACTTGGTAGATTAAGAGGCAAAGCAGTTGAGAACTGACATACTTGACTTAATAAGAATCTCTACGGAACTGAACTTTTCACCTTCCTTCATAATCCTCTTCCCTCCATCACTTCATTACCAATGCCACAACACCACAAAAAACAGAGTCAATCTATGGGAACAGTACAAGGATGAAGCAGTTTACAGCAGTACAATCCTATCATTGCTTTGGTTAGGCAAAAATAATCTTTTTATAGTTTCACAAGCAACTTTTGCTTCATAGTTTCATTACAATTTTGAAATACAACAATAGTTAACATCTTTCTTCCTCAATTTTTATTACTGAGCTCTCCCCTTCTAGCAATATCCAGATAGAACTCCCTTCAGTTTGCTACAAGGAAATATAATGGCAAGGGGAACATAACCAAAGTCTGGAACTGTTACTGTTTGCAGCAGAAAGAAGTTTCTACCTTATCACATGCTTCAGATTAAAAGAGAAGCTTAAGAGCTAGCTTCAGTGATTGTATTTCAACCATTTCAGATGCTGTCCTGTTGTTTTGGTTTATATCACTGAAATATACAGAGCATTAGGCTCGTCCAGGTAAAAGCCTCCATTTCACAATCAACCTGCCTTCCTATTCATCCTCTGTACAGTTTCTTTTCTCCCACGTTTTGGCTCTCTTTTCTGTACCACTGTGGCTCCCCTCCTTGTTTTTCTACGTCATTTTGCCTATGTCAGTTACACTGTTTGAACACTTAATTCTGTTTTCAGTTGATTGTGTTCTTTCACATTTGTTTCCCTGCTACTGTTATCTGGAGCAAGTTGGCCACAAAGTGAAGAGCAAATGATCTTCCTTATGTAATTGGAAATATCTGTTAAAAATATTTTCCTCAAAGAAAATAAAAACAAAATGAGAGAGAAAGGAGGCACAAAACAATAAAATGAAGGCAATTATTCTGCCATGCCAGCACAGCCACAAATGCTGAGGCTCCTTCCAGCTTATGTTTCTTTTGAAAGATACACTTAGTTTCTAAATGCTGGACCATAGAGTTCTGCTGCTTATGTTCACCTGGTCAGCTTCTTGTGATGCCTTCCTTCTCTTTCATTTAGAAAATCTGTAGCGGAAACGGAAAAATAAGTTTTATAAATAAATGAGGATAAGCTCTAAAATAATCTTTAATAGTCTCGGTGCAAACAAATCTAGAAAGGTATCATATCCATGTACATTTTACACACATAATACCAAGGGCCATATTGGCAACTGTGCAGATACCATCCCGAAACGTATTGCAAATGAAAAATTTGGTTTTCTTGCAGTGGGCAACATTTCTAATTGGAAATGAGAATGTATTTCCCTTTTGTTACACTGGAGAGGCCTACCTTGCAGCAGACAAATTACGTCCTCTTAGAAAAATTGTGGATGCGTCCTGCTGCTGCTACCAGATTTGTAATGCAAACTTTCTGTCCTTTTGCAGCCGTTTCAAGAGTAATGTTGATGGGAAGTTCTTAGTGGATGGAGTACCCTTCAGCTGTTGCAATCCAAGTTCCCCACGGCCCTGCATCCAGTACCAACTGACAAACAACAGTGCCCACTACAATTATGATTTCCTGACAGAGGAGCTCAATATCTGGATGAAGGGGTGCAGAGAGGCCTTGCTGGACTACTACACAGCTATAATGAGATCTATTGGTATTGCAACATTGCTTATCTGGCTGTTTGAGGTAAGCCTCATAAAAATGCTCTGTGTCTGGTATATCAGAGACTTCCTGCTCTCCAGGATGGGGAATAAATATGCTGTAACATACGAGGAGCGTAAGAAGCACTTCAACATCTAAAAGAAGTCCATGAGGACTTCAGTAATGCTGTGGGACTTTTCTCTAATACTTTCCACAAAGCACCTAGTACAGAAGCAAATCTCATTGAAGATGAGAACTACTAGAAATGATGTACATAATTCTGGATATTTATAGAGCTTTTTCAACAGATTGTGGCATATTCACTTCCCTGGGACATTTAGAGGACAGTGCAGGATAACACATGCACTAACACAATTAGTAGGTGGAAGGCACGAGGCTGTTACAAGGCAGTTTTAAGAAAGAGTATTAAAAATGTGAGGCAGACCTATGGTGAATGTATGAATGCCTTCTACAGCCAAAATTGAGTGTAAATATTAATAACTCAAAACTTCCCTTCTAGATAGCATAGTTTTACCACAAAAACATGAAATACATTTTAGGTATAGACTAGACTACTTACTATGCAGTCAAAATAAGAACTTCAATGGCAAGTATATAGATCTGCAAAGATGCAGTCTTCGCATAAATATGAACACTATTAAAGTAATTCAATACAACAGTCATCAGACAGTGCTAGATTGGGTGGTAAAGCCAGAAACAGGAGACCTTTGGCAACTCCTGGAAAAGTTGCTCACTTCAACGTGACAAACAAGCTAGACACACTGATCCCAATTCCAACACGACTATGGAAGCAGCGTTTTTTCCTAAACTCACACTTGAGCCTCTGTAGACCATCCTTCTTCATTTTTAGTGAGCTGGCATGTAGGATGCATATGGCTTACATAATGAACGAAACACCTTTGATGAAACACCAATTTAATGAATGTCAGCAAGGAAAGACTTCCACAAAGATTAACAGACTAGGATTCTTTTTCCAGTCACTGATATCTCCATTAATTGATCATCTATTTTGCACTGATTAGCCACAGTCTGAGGCTACAACGTTTAATTGCAACGTTAATTGCAGGTATTTGAGCACTAATCACATTATGTGGGAATGCTATCTGAAGAATGGGAGAAAGAAATAGCAAAAATATTTCTGCTTTGTATTTTTTATTCAAAAACATGTAATTAATTTTTTAGATACATCACTGGGATAAAAAACTATTTATTTTATTGAATATTAGGTCTGTACATAATGAAGTTCAAAAGCTGACTTAGGGGTAGGATCCAGACTGTAATTTAAGCTCTGTTTAAGCACTAACCTTTCCTTACAGCTCTCTGTACTTATTGGTGTCCGGTACCTACAAACAGCAATGAAGAACGTTCTGCTGAGAGGAGATCTGCAGGGTGAATCAGATGGTTGGTTACTAGAAAACAGTTTTATGGAAACTGCCAAATACAACATCAATATTATCAAGAACCTTGGCAAAGCCAACCAGATCTCCACTGTCTCAGGCATGAATGACCCCAACATTAATGTTCAAAACACAAACTGCGGCAAAAGCAACATTACAGCAAAATCTATCCCTGCAGCTAGCTAGACAAGTCTTCAGCAAAATGATGGCTCAAGTGCAGTTTTGACATACTACAATCTGAGATACTGGATTTTCACTAATGGGAAAAAAGCAATATGATAACTGAACAAGAAATAGACTGGTTACAGCAACAGGATGTTGATGCTTCTTTGGCAGGATGTATTTTCTTTACCTGCTCTAATGAAATTCTCGACTTTTGTATGTGTACAAAACAGTCTTTCAAATTTTTCCCACTTTGTCTCCCCTACTTGCACATTCCTGTCCTGGTCTGAATAGATCAGAATAATGATTATACATAACAGGGCTAACAGCTTGGATATCCATATGTTCTAGATAGGATTGGTCTAGTTTGTGATTACTGTCACATCTTCAGAAATCGCAACTCCAGAGAAATTTCAACAGAAATAACTTCTCTGGATAAAAAGGTTATTAAAAAAGAGAATGATCACAAAAACAGAAATGAAAATTGCGTTAAAGTCTAAGTTAGGACAGGTAAATTTTAAGCCAAATTGAAGTATATTAGCACTCCTCAAAAAGAACTTATTAGCTAAGTAAAACTGAAATCAAGCTAAAGGCAACAAAAGTTGGTTTGTATAGTGTATTTGACTTGTTTTGTTTTTTTAACAATCTGAAGACAAGCTTAGAGAAAGCCAGCTGGCCTGAAAGTTCAAGAGTGCTATTAAAAGGAGTTCTCTGCTCAAAAACACTAATTGATAGCTCATACAGGACATTAAAACTCCAAGTAGCATATGGCAGCACAAGAGTAAAAATAAGCAAATACTTCCCATAAAACAAATACTGATGGTCACAGATGTTAAAAATGCTCCTAATTTCCACAGGCTGGAAAACAAGAGATTATTTGCAACCAACAAAGACCAAGATAGATTGTCATCTCTCCTATCACATTCCTAGTACAGTTCTTATGAAGTTTGTATGTCAGCATACGGCACAAAAGCCTTTCCGTACTTGCAGTAACAGGATGCCTATGCTTAATTCATCAGTAATAATATGGTTTTAAGTAGTAAAACATACAGATACAGAATAGAGGATAAAAAAACAAAATATATTACTTGTTAACTTGTGAATAATACATTATGTGAATATAACTTTGGTCAGTTTGTGGACTCTTTGTATATAATCAACAAAAAGGAATAATCCCATCACTGTGATACTCAAAGCAGAACTATTCTGCTCTTGAAATTGTACAAAGTTAAGAGTAAAAATTACTTTACCTGTCCAATGTTGTTTTCTATGACACTACAATAAGCAAGAATTATACTTTGTGTGATGGAAAAATCTATATTGTAAGTCAAGCAGGCTATACGCACGATTGTAACTGCAAATGCAATTGCATTACTACATAAAATTTTAGGTCTATACTTGTTAAAAATAAAAATGGACAGATGTGGTCTGTCTGTAGTAGTAACCATAGCTGAGGTTTTACAAAAGGCACACAAGCAGCAAGACCATTAGGAAATACTTTTTTCCTGACAAAGCTTCCTAACTTCCAGGAAACAGCATATTGTTAACTTGGTATGATTGTATATGAAACAATGTTTTAATAACTCTCCATGGACTTTTTTTTCTATGAATTTGTATAGTTTTGTTTTTTTTTTAACCCACTCACAGTTTTCATATCCAAAATGCTTACATTAACGAGCTTCAAATTTTAATTTCTCACAATTCAGTTTTGCATTTCTTGAAAAAGTGCTTTGCTTTTTGACTCCCTAATCTCAATACGTATCCCTTAATCTTTGCTGTAAGATGCAGCTGATAGTCATCTCTTATTTATTCTCCTCATGCTGTCCCTGATTTTACTCTGATTGTCCTCTGTTGAAAATCTTTGTCCCATCTTCCCAAGTTGAAGAAGCTACTATTTAATCTTTTTGCCTATGGAAATTATTGCTCCCCTTTGACAGTTTTTGTAACTCTATTCATGATTTTTAAATGAAGAACACCTTAAGGTAACACTGAGGATGTTATGAATTAAACTGGCTTTCTGTCTTTTTCCTAAGATTTCCTGTCATTGCTTGCTTTTTTGACAGTTTGAGCATTTGGGTAACATTTTCACAAAGCTATCCATAAAAATATTCAAGGCATGAACTGGTGCATCATTCCTTCAAACATTTCTGAGAGCCAAAAATATCATTCCTGTATTACAGCTTGTTATGCTGTTTCTAATTCTACCTAATGCCCTTGGGCACAATCCTGACTCACTCTCTTTTCTATCTTTCAGTGTGGTAATGACAAAGTTCCAAAAAGCTTTATTATTAGACTGAAAAATGCCCAGCTTTTATGTCTCACTGAACTAAGAAAAGTACGCCCACCTTTTAGACTATGAGACAAAACAAACTTCAGTGAACCTGGGAAATACAATCCCGAAGGAAGCAGCTCATTGTTTGCAGCACAACAGTTTCCTGAGCCTTACTAGAAACGTTAAGATTAGATGATGTAATACTGGAAAAGAATGAACATTGAAAATTTTGGCACTTTGACATATTAAGGAGAAAGGCAGTCAAGTGCTGCAAATTAAACACTTTTCAAAATAATATGATAAAAATGCAATTTTTATCTATATTTATTTTCAGACCAGCATGCAGAGCATCGCATGCTTCAGTAAGTAAACAGTCATTTTTTCAGTAAAATTTTAATCCATCTATATTTGGAAAAACAGTTCTAGGTTCCTTAATTAAACAATCACAATTAGGGAAGAAAAACAGTGACAAACAGAACTTTTGTTTTGTTAGGAAAAATGAACCAAGAGAACTTGATAAAAATAATTTTTAAAATAAAATACTTGAAAAATAAAAGCAAGGAATGGTTCAGCTTGATGAAAACTGTTATAAGACATGGAATAAGAGCACAAGCTCATTTATATTTTTGAAGGGGATTTTTGCTCTGTATTATACAAATGTGTTTTACCATCAGGAAATTTTTTAACTTTAGAAGCAGATGAAACCTGGCATCATGCACCACATACAATCTCTCTAGACCATTCATTTAGCTTACAGAATTACAACAGCTTTTTCCAGTTTTCTAGCAGAGGTCCCTGTTGGTCATGGAACTTGCTTTGAAAAACAGGTTCAGCAGAAGAGTGAACTAAAATGGCCACCCAGACCGAGTGTCTCTGTAAAATGACACCAATTTAAAGCAGTAAGTAGCGCTATACCACATCAGCACGAAGAGCAGTGCTATCAATATCTGGCTACACTTTTCCTATAGTTCACACAGATCATTTTCACATGAAGAGGACGCATTTTACCATAAAAAAGTAATATTTGGTTTGTCAATCTTTCTCTCAGACAACTGCTGAAAAGACGCAGAAACAGCTGTGTGAAAACTTGTGAAATTAACTTGTGTAATTAACTAAACTAATTACTGCCACTATATCAAAAAAACAAACTCAGGTAGCACTGTAGACTTTCTTTAATTCTCTGCAACTTATAAAGACAAAGATGGCATTAGCAAGCCAAGCCTATAATCCGTAGCATCTGCTCAGATACAGAAATAAATACGATTTGTGGGACACTTCTTATCCTATTTGTTATTAATGCCTAATCCAGTCTGAATTAACAACAATACATTTGTGTAAGAAACTCCAGCAACTTCCAGAGCAAGGAATTCACCTCTATCTAAAACTGTAAAATCTTTTTATGGAGCTCTTCATAAAACTGAAACATTTTAATATTTGGTTCCTGCTGAAGGACTGCAATGGCTCCTGCAGGAACTACAGTTATGATGCTCTTCCTTTAAAGCACTCTGACTACCACAGAAGACACTTGCTTTACACTGTTCATAAAGAATATAATGAATCACATATGAACATTGCACATTAAGAATTTCATTTGTATTCCCTTAGAAGCTGGAAGCCTCCCCTACGCAAACTGATTTAACTGGTGTGTGATCATACAGTTCCCTCCAACACAACAAATGACATTGAAACTTGACAAATCATTTGGTACACATTTTACCAGTTTCCCATTGTGGTAACAGTTTAGTCTCCACACAATACTCCTACTCCATAGTTTAATCTGTGCATGTCTGAACTGGGAAAATAAATATTCTTAGACCATTTTTCAGTATCACAATCCTAAAGCACATTGGTTTTGCCATTTTTAATTGCAGCATAATTCATAGAATAAAAAAACAGACAAAAGAAACCTGGAACATTTTTATCATCTTAGGTAGATTATTTCTCAAGCTGCCACGGTTATGTTTTGCAAAACCTTCAAGCAGAAACTCCAAGGTGCATCAGAATGGCCTCTCTCCAAGTCCTAGACTGCACTTAACTACCTTTACCTAAAGAAGCTAGTATTACAATCCAGGTACTGCGAGGAGACATTCTGCAGTTTGCAGAAAAATCCCTGCCACAGTTCCCCAGATAAACAAAGGGCTTAAGATGGCCATTAAACCCACAGTGCCAGTCCCTGCTTTGCATGGTGTGCAGGTCCATTCATTCAAGCATGAAGCCTAGAAATTTCCTAGGTCAGTCTAGGACAGCCTACAGTTAAATTGCTTAAACTACAGTCCTGTTTCTTGACAGTGACCTCATGAACAAGCAACACAAAAATAAGAAAGCTCAGGCTCAACTTTCAGTGTTTCATGTTTAACTTCATACCTGGTCTCACACCTCAATCATCATTGCAAGAAGCAATGCATGTAATTTCAGGTCTCTCTCTCAAGTGCATTTCTTCAACAGCTCCTCTTTAATCTACACTTTCAACCGCACAACGTAAGCTTGCAGAAACGGAGCTACGACAAGGACTAATTGGATTTTAGAGACTTGCAGAGCAGTCAGTATTCGTTTTTCATTTGTTTTCTATATCAAATAAACTTAGCCTCCATCTGCAAAACATAGATAAAAAAAATACAAGACTGTGTCACAGAAATGAAACAATTTTCATCTTTGAAGAAAACATATCATGGCCATAATCATCCCCCCGTATTATTTTCTACACTGCACCTTGAGATTCTTAGAATCTCTTAGACACAGTGCTGTGGCTTCTTTTTTTTCCTTTTTTTCTTAAAAAAAAAAAAAAAGGGGACTTACTGTTTTACAGAACACTTTTTCTAGATGTTAAATCAACCCACCTTTGAGCTTTTCAGGAATTATTTCTTAAAAAAAATTGATGTATTAAGAATATACGCAGAGAGTAATGCCATTAACTCAAACTCAATAAGCTTAATGGCATCTGAAGTTACAACAAAGCAGTGAGAAAGTGGTGACAGCCATGAGCTTGTGGGATAGACAATTAGTCAGTACTTCTTGCTTCTTCGTACATAAGATATTTCTTGTCTGTTTGCTCAACTCTGGAACAAATTTGTTTTCCATATGTATCACACAGAACATCAGACAAAACACAAGCTTCTACATTCAAGAGGTTCAGTATCTGACAGGCAACGTGACAAGTTCTACTTTGAGAGCTATAAAACCAGAATCACTCAACCAATCAGTTAAAAGACCTTTGATTATTACCCTATATGCTTACAACTTCTTTTAAAAATTGAGATAAACACTGCAGAAGTCTGCATCTTTAAAATATTAGGATAAGTTTCAAGTGGAATGTTTATTTAAATAAGGAAAACTGTGCCACCAGTACTCACTCACTGGAACAATGATTATGTGGATCACAGTTTACCACTGTTTAATAATTCTTCCCTTTTTTCCATGTTGTCAGACCTTCTGTAATACTCTTGCAAAAAATCAGCTGCGAAGTGTGAAAGTGCCTTCAAATAAAAGTGGAATAAACTATGAGAAGTTACTTTATTTCCTTTTTTAAATATACATATACAAGATATTTTATTTCAAAAGCACAAGAACATTATACAAGTTTCAAATTTACATTTTTGCAATTAAAGAAACCAATATGTGCATTATCAAATTTCTTCTGTCAGCCTGGATGGAATGAAAATTGGTGGCATAAGCATTTTGTGATCACTAAATACAGATCATACTCACAGTGAACAAAACTGCATAGTAATTTATGAAATGAAAGATGACACACCAGTCAGTGAATGATATGGGAGCCCATTTGCTAAGTAGTATGTGCAAACATACATGGAGATTCAACTTTGCCCCTTCTCTTTCTCTCTCATTTTTCCAGCTACAAACGTATTTCTAGAACTTCAAACAAGAGCTCACCTATTCAAACCAGCTGCTGTCCTTATAAATATATTACAGTTCAGACAGAAAATATAAGTGTTTTCACCTCATCGTTGATAACAGAAGTTATCACTGAAGTGCAAGGTAACTGAAAGTTTCTGATAAATGAAAAGGTAAAACTCTGAGCAAAAAAAAAAAATAATACAGTTTTGGTATCAATAAGCCACAATTTCCTAGTCTGAATTCATGTTTTTCTTGGTAAGAAGTGTTTCAATGTCCTTAGATAGCTCCAGTGAATGCAAGCTTTCATCACAACTCCTCTTCTAAATTCTTTACACGTTTCAAATACATTTTAGATAAGACTAATAGAATTATGGTTGGCTTTCAAGGGTTGTATATTCAGGTTTAAAATCTGCAAGAATCAAGATAAGGACAATAGTCATAACTGCAAGAAAAAAAGGCCTAGAAAACATTCCAAAGCCAGCTGTTTATATCACCAGGGAAGGATTATTGCAAAAGTTCTTGAAGAGAAAAAAAGAATTGCAAATCATAATACTCAAGTCTACCTGTACTCCATTTTTAGATGAATTATGGCGCTGTTCAGTGGACTCATGTACTCTAAAAGCTTTAAGAAACTAGGAGAACAGCTCTATTTATATCTAAATCATTATCTGAGATTCTACTACATGTCATAAAAGCAGTAAAAAAAGTTAAACAAAGGAAACAATAGAAAAAAACATTCTCAGACATTATTTTGAAAACTTTCCCTTGTGAGCCTTATTAAAATGACATTAAAAAATCCAAATAGCAAAGGGAGGGGAAATTAAGAATACTGAAAACTTCCAGCTTTGACACCAATGTGATTTCCTTGGAAAGCATTTTTACCCATTACATAACAAATTCTCTCATGTATGTTATAGTTGTAATTCGGAAAACAAAACAAAAAAGACATTTAGAACTGAAGCACAATCTTATAGCCTTAAGAGAGAGCTCAATCACAATGTACCATTAACTACTGAAGGGCAGAGAGACATACTTATCTTCTTTCACTTTTCTGCTCCTAGTGCTGAACGCAACCCCCAAAACACGCTTTCATTTTTGCAGGCAGGGCTCCAAACAATTGTGACAGAGGATGAAGAGTGGAAAGTTTCCCAAACACGGGCAAAGAAATTTATTTCTAATTCCAAGGCTGACTGGAATTTAGGGCCTTGATTTCAGTCCAGTGATAGTGTTGAAGGTAGTCTACTTTGAAGTCTCAGGCTCCTATGTAACTTGCAGAGATATACTACAGCAGTTATCTTCCTGTTTGGCTTTCAAGAAAAAATTCATGTAAAAAAACTGAAAGAAGTAAAACTAACCAAAACCTAACCAAATGCTGTAGTCCTAGACCTCTCAGGATATACAGCATTAATAGAGGACAAATTCATTAGATAAAGTGCGGTTCTGGCAGTGCGAAAAGCACAGACTATTTTTTTTAATGCAACAAACAAGATGGTAATTCCACTTTCTATGCATATTTCTCCTTTAAAGAGTTTATTGATAAAAACTCTTCATTAAATTCCAGGATATAGCAGAATGCAGGCTTTTTTCATACAACTTAATGTTTGCTGTTTCTGTTACTACAGATTACTACCGGCTTGGTACCACTACCAATCCACAGATCTCAACAGATTTAAAAGTCACACTAAACCTGGGAAAAGAAAGAAAATAAAGTTATTTTTTACTTAGCAACACCAGTTAAGTATATTCTCAAGGCAAGGAAGAGACAAATATATGTGCCCTAAAGCACAGGATTTGGAAAGCTGTCCTTGTCAAACATGTGAGACGACGGCAGCTTTAAAAAAAAAAAAGTGGAAATATTTCTGGATGTGAAGGTTCAGTAATAATTATACAAGGTAGTTTTCCTTTTGAGAAATAAAACAAAGCAAGACAATCGACATGAAATTCTGTTTCACTGTATTAGCACTACATCCAACCTCGAGAATCCATCAATTGCATCTGAACTACAGAACCCACTTTAGAACATTTGCTGCCACTCCCCTTTCCATTTCCAAAGCACTGCCAAATGTAAAAGATTTCACTAAAACAAAGAGACTCAGAGCAGCTGCCAATTGAACCCAAAGAAGATCTGATTGGTTTCTTGACTCCTGGCAATTTCCTCTATGATGCAGTGTTGCTGCCATAGCAGATGCAGCTTCCGGTAACGCTCCCGACATAAGTGCAGAGGATTGCCTCTTCTTCATAGAAGGAAAAAGGAGAATACTCAAATAAGCATATCAGAATATCAAATGAGAAGTTATTTCATTAATAATCTAGCATTAAAAGAAGTCTTAACAATAGCCAATTAATACTGAACAGTTGTATGAACAGCAACTCCAACAAGTATACGGGAAATGAAAGAATTCCAAATATAACGATCAATGAATGTTGTTTCCAAGATGATTCTTCAGTAATGGCAGTTGCTTTATGCTTTTCATCAGAAAATTAAGAAAGTATAACAGAACCAAAAAAGCGGATTTTCCCACTACTAATGACTCATGCAAAACTGGAAATTGCCATCAGTTAAACAAGTTCACCAAGCAAAGATGCATATTACATTGCTGTACGCACTAGCAGGAAGGTCATGGCTAATGTGTTTAAGAAACAAAAGCACCAAAACAGAAATGTAGAAAGCACACAAGTCAAACATTTACTTACTTCAGACCTGGATCTGTTTCTCCATATTCATCCAAGTATGGAGCAGGATATAAGCAGCCCCTGGTTTTACCTTCTATGAGGACAACTTTGCATTCCCTGATTCTTAAGGAAAAATAGTGGTATTTATTTTAAACGTATCTATCTTCAATATTATCACCACAAAATTATTTTTTATAAGCTACACCTTTTGATAACTTAAATATGAGCTACATCAATAGCAGATTCAATTAACCAGAAGTTATACAGGTTACTTTGCATCAGCTTCTGGTCGAATATGTGCTGCATATTAACATTCCAATTTATAGACATAAGCGTGGAGTCAGTACTACAATCGCTTTGCAGCAAACATGCTTTTGCATACAATCCCCAGGGGGGCTATTTTAAACAGATTTAACTAATAGTTACATAGCATGAATTATGATAGATTCAAAAGCATGGATTGAATTTAGCTTAAAAAGAGATACACCAGATCTAAACTGGTGTCTCCGTATCAGCAGCAAGGAAACTTACGTGCCACCATAAGTCAACTTCAAAGATTGTTTTAAGTATAATCCTCGATAGCATTTAAGAGTTCAGAAACAGGAGGAAATATGAAACTTATTTTGTAACATTGTGTAACATTAGGTTAGCCATAATGGGATCTTATTTCCATAGATCATTATTGAATTGAGGCCCTTCCTAGATATCTCTACTCTGTTCTACATTGTAGGGTAGTGAGATGAGAATTAGCGTAACTACCAGGAGCAGTCTTTAGACAGTAGAAGTCCTGCTTGAGGTAAGGAAAACAGTGAACTACCCTGTATAAAATGCCTGAAGTTATTGCAGCTGGGTTCCTTTCCATATTACAATCTGTTCAGGTAACCAAATGTTATCCCCGAAGGCATGTATTCATTTTGAAAACCATGTTGTTCTGATCCACACCTTATCCATCCACCCTCTATTATATTAAACAACTCCAATCCAAACAAAACATACCATTGATATGATTTGCCTCTGCTAGCAATTAACCAGCCAGTCTTAAAAACATACCCCCCTCCATTTATAGCTGTATGTATGCACAAGTCTACGTGTTTAAGTAATGGAAGGAGAAAAAAGTTAGTTTACAGTACCTATATCTCTGAGTACACTATACAGGACAGTACTCTCTGGAGCTAAAAAGGTATTCTGCTTCTGCCAACTCACAGGCCTCTGGATTGCTATTCCTATTGAGGCTCTTTAAGTGTGAAGAAAGACTAGTATGAGTCACAGCTGTTTTGCCACTGACACCTTAATAAAGAGAAGAACTGAGTAGTCTAGACAGATATGACTGCTAAAAAAATATTAAACCCAGAACTGAGCCTGTGTTTACAGTGTCATTTAAACTTACACAACTTAAAGAACAGACATGGACTACAGTTATGCCTGATATTATCTTTCCACAAGAAATAAAATGTTCTAAATCTAAGCCTCCAGGTTTCCATTTAACCTCATCATTAGAAATGCTACAATACATGATCTTCTAAATACACAGAAGACCCACACAGCTTCCACTAGAATCCTATGTTGAAGTAGAAATACAAACATTTTGTGAACTAGGAACAGAAAAGATAAATATACAATAAAGATAAGTTCTTTCCTTCACATTTCTAAGCAGTACAGCAAAAATACAGGGAAGTTTTAATCATAGCAGATAGTCCCCTAGATGCTAAAGCCATGGTAAAGTTCACTTGAAAATCACAGCTTAACGGTATAGTACGTGTAATTCCAACATATCTAAATGAAACTGCTCAGTACAGAGTAGTTATATCACCTTCAAACAGGTTCATACTCTATATCCATTCTGTAAAGCATATGATCTGACTCAGAACCTGAACAATGCAAAACAACTAACTGCAGCAATATGACTTCTTAATATTCTGTATTAAAGTAATGCTACTAACATTTAACCATTACTTGGTTAAAGTAATGCTTTTGAGGCTTTATTTTTTGTCATTATTGGCTGTTGTTTTTTGCCTAAAAAGAATTAAGTGCTTTGACAATGTTCTGCTTTTTGACCTTCAAATGTTTCCCTTTATTCATTAATATGTTAAATTCTGCCTAGCTACTTACTTGAGAAACATACAGACTCCAGCTCCACACTGGAGAGCATGAGAAGTACAGGCTCCCAACTCCTCTCCATTCACAAGTTCCTGACAGCAAGTATTCTGGGAACACAACATAGCCCCACAAAATAAACATAATACTGGATGTTTCTGTTCATCATCAGAAGACCGTGGGCATCTAGAAGAAGTGTAATCAGATTGTTTAGCATGAAATTTCAGAAGAAAGCTAACTACCAATGATGTTCCTAAAAGGAAAGTCACACCTAAGATATATACTGTTGTCATAACCTTGTATCACATACTTGCTTCCTTGGATTCGGTTTTTACATTGCTTCAAAGATTTCAGCTGCAAGATACCCCCCTTTCAACCAGGAGGTTGGAGTAGATGATGTGCTGAAGTCACTTATCCAAATTATCCTATGATTCATATTCCCTGGCATAAAACAGTGCCAACCTGACAGGCTTCTTGTATCCTGTGCAAAAATACTCAGGCTGAATGCCACATCAAATCCACATTACAGTGGTGAAAAATGACCAGATTAAAGTGCAATACTATCAAACAAAAGTGAATACACTGAGCAAGCTGCTGCACTGCAGCCTTAAAATGAACAACTGCTAGTATTGACTTGTGTAACTACAGAAGTGCTTTTGCTTCTGCAAAACCATTTCTGTTCACAGTTCTAACAATAGCTACAATAACTGAAAGAGTATCAAAATGACAAAACACCTAGCAGGACAACTAAATACATTACCTAAACTGCGATGCTTGGTTCAGAAGGCAGCTATAATCTTCAGGAAGCTCTATTAAACTATTTCTTTTCCGAGGATACCTGCATAAGTGAAAGAAATATTACAAGGAAAAAAAATAAATACCATAGCAAAAACCATAATAGGTAGATAAAGATCATTATCCTGCTACGTTTCTGGTTCCTTCTGTAAACTTCTGCAATTCCTGACCAGCTCTTTAGTCCTAGAAGCCTAGATGGAAGTTTCAGTATTTCTACATTCCAACAAAGTTGATGAAATTCAATTGCGTATCTAATGTATTTGCACAAAAGGTGTCTTATGTTGCAGTTAGCTTTTGTTTTTCCCTAGACAAAGCACATAAATTGCTTAACAGAATGCTGTGCCTTCGCAACGAAGAATCACTGAGCCAAAGAGAAATGAATTCATGGTAGTGCATCAACAGGAAAAAAAAATACAAGCACTGCTAATTTACACCTAGCAACCACTTCATTCCTTGGACAGTTTTAAGGTACAAAAGGACAAAAAAACAACAATCGAAAACCAACAAAACTCAACCTACCTTATTGCAGTGCTCTTGCCCTTCAAGCAACTTAGCACCACTGGATCAGTGCACCACCTATTTAAACAAAGATTTGCAGAAGACAGCATTTGTTGCTAAACTCAACTAATAAGAAATAAGCAGATACACAGGTAAAATGCTGAGCTCATATGATGACTTGTCAACTGTTACTATTGCCTAAAATAGGCTGTATCTCACTCAAAACTTCTGTTTCTGCTAGGAAGACTTTACCAATTACTTTCTGAAGTTCACAAGCACATGTAAGAGAGTTGGCCTCTCTTATAAGTTCTTCGAGCACACACAGAGAAACTCTAAACACAAACTTGTTTATAAATATACTTGTGAGAATGCTATTGATTTGCAAGTAATGGTAAATACTACAGATGTATCTATAGCAAACTTCCGTGTAACAGACTGTTAAGTCTGCTCTATACACTGTAGGCTGGAGTCAGCAGCTCAGAATGTCAACTAATTGAAGGAAGCGAGATAACAAAACAGAGACAGAAAAAAACCTGAAAAACCTAGTGAGATCAAGAGAATTCTGCCAAGAATCAACAATAGTAATTAACATAACCATGGGCTGAAACAGCCACAGTAAATACATGAAGAGATGAATACATTTTCAACACAATAAGCAGAATTATTCATCTACTCTCATAGATGACAATTGGCTGTAGTGAGGACTTGTTTCCTTTAACTTTCCTTTTTTAAAGAAGAATTTTTACCAATTATTTCCTTACTGTCAGATTACAGTGTACATAATATTTATATTACACAATTCAGCTATCTTCTACATTCAACAGTCTGTTTTGGAAATCCAGAGGAGATAGAGTACAAAGCCTCATCTGGCAGGTTATAAATTTTTCTGTGCTCTCATTTCACACTTTTGCTACTGACGTTAAAAACAGACCAATGAACAGCAGATGCTACACCATGCATGCAACGATTCATGATACCTTTAGCGTATAGGAACCAAACTCCTGTATGTCTGCAAACATTAGTTCCTTATGCTATAATTGTTGTACTCTAAGTTGTTGTTGGTTTTTGTTTTTTTTTTTTTAAGTTCTTAAAAAGGTTCACTATATTTACGCACATCAAGTGAACACTCACAACTCTAGCATGAGCTCAATCTTATTTAGAAATTTGATGCAATTCCCACAGGGTCATCACAACACAAAAACATGTCCTGTCCATGTTCCATTAGTACCTTTGAAGGAGTGGATTTACAGTGTCCCAGTACTCCTGGAAGAGCAGGAATAAATTGGTGGGTAGAGAGAGGTAACTACAAAGTGCCTTGAACTGCCCTTCTTCAGAAACTGCGTAAGAAAAAGAAAAGAATGACTATTGAAACGTTTCAGTGTTGCTGAATAATTCGCTCAAAACTAGAATTCTCTTCATTCTTCTTCCATTTAATAATTCAGGTTTTCCAGCTAGAGCACAGCTTCTTAAGATTGTACAACTGACTATAGCTTCATTGATGTAACTGGGGCTATGACAATTAGCTCAAGATCTGCTTTTGGTTTTATAATAATGTAATAACATCAGATTTAAGTCATGTATAAGTCGTTATAAAAATGTGGTTTATTGCTTAAACTTAATTTCACTGCACAGTACCTAACACATCGGTGCAGCCAATTTCCTTACCTATCCTATTTCAGCTACTCTTTGAGCATGCAATGATATTTAATTCTTCTATGATCAAGTCAGTGCTAACATGCAACAGTGCCAGTTTACTAGTTTGCTAAGTGGTCAAGTACTGGCTCACAGGACCTGAAGAAAACGGCACCACTGCTTCACCAGGAGACTCCTTTCTACAGATGGTACTGACAGTACTTTTCTACTGATGGCAACAACAGCACAGTGCAAAGATTTGGACTTGCAATCAAATTCATGATACTCAATCTTAGTTCATAATCTACATAAATAAATGTAAGACTATGTTTCTGTTGTGTATTGAAGCTTTGGTTCTCCTTTTCAAATAGTTGATAATTCAACTTTTCCCTGCATTTTGACACAAAACAAAGCACTTACTTTGGTTTAAGTACTGCAATGCATTAGAATTCTTTAAGAAATAGGTTTCAAGTTTTACAACATGCTTTATTTCTAGTAAGTTCTATTTTGCTAGCATTTGCCAATATCAGCAATCGCACAAGAAAGTTGATGCGCTCTTTGAATTTTACGGTGTGTTTTCTCATTTTTAATACATTCCAGGCTATTTCTCAGATCTTATAATCTACGCTTCTAAAATGCCGCAAATTACAAAATCTTTGTAGCCATGGATGCGCAATACCAAAACACCATTCATAGTTCAATATTTGCACACGTTCAGAAGAAATTCTTCCACGGAAATCCTAGACCACCCAACTTCCTGTATCTTCCCTTCCTACACAAATTGACCTTTCCCTTCTTAGTCTTATTAACATTATCTACTGTTGAGTTCTTGTGATCATTAAAAATTCCTTCACTCCAAGAACAGAATAAACAATTTCAACAAAGATAAATTTGCTTTCTCATGTTTACCTTGTAGTAGCTCCTCGGGTGGAGAAACTCCCAGCAAATAATGAAAAAATAAAGCAGCACAACGAAGATAAGGCATGATGCCTCTCTTAACACAATCCCACACAAGCCAGCCTGGAATATCCTGACTAAAGCAACTGTAATACACAAATGAGAAATACCTGCAATAGTTCACAGTGCACATCTTTAGAGTACTTTCACATTTTGGCTAGAACTGGTACAGTGTTAACTATGTACAAATCAACACTGCTGTACCCCAAATTCTGTGAAACAGTCACCACAATCTAATTTCAAACTTCCCTTTTACCTAAAGAATGAACATTGAGCTTATGAAGAACACATTAAGCATTCAGATTATTTCAATTAACATTTTTCAAAATTAAAAGCTGCATAACTTCAGACAACTCTGATTCAAACTGCACAATACAGCATTACATAACACACATCAAGTAACTAATGTATATCCGTGGTTTTCTTATTACAGAAAACCAGCAATTGTTGGCATTAATAACAGCATTTTTCCATGCATTCAGAGCTCCAAATGCAATCCAAAAGGGATAAGGAAAAAAAAAAATTAAGTAATCGTCACACGCAGCAAAAATAACAGTTAAAAATAATATGCCTCACATTTCATTATATTATAAAACCTACAACACCATTCTTGTTATTTTAAACTATCCTAATCCTATTTCTGAAAAAAAAAATACTGGAGTGATAATTTTCTCAGAAAAAAATTAACCACAGCTAACTACACATTTATGTGAGCAGGATAACAAGCATTGCCTAGGATCTGCTGAGAAACAAAAGTAAAGCTACATCATAGGCCATTTCAGAATTATTATTTTAAGTGTTAAAGCATGGTGGGATCAGAAGGTACTGCATATACAGGAATAAAAACGCTAACAGTTTCAGCCTAGATTCTGGCATTTAATTCTGCATTTCAACATTCCAAAATACACAGCAACTATGATTCTAACACATGCATGAAAAAAAAATTACTCCTATTATTTAAACACTAAATTTTTAATGTTTAGAAATTTAGACTTAAGACTTTCACACATGGCAGAATTTTCAATCCTTG
Source organism: Phasianus colchicus (assembly GCF_987193195.1). Classification (NCBI taxonomy): domain Eukaryota; kingdom Metazoa; phylum Chordata; class Aves; order Galliformes; family Phasianidae; genus Phasianus; species Phasianus colchicus. The sequence continues at coordinate 27,046,704 of NC_143440.1, forward strand.
AAAAAAAAAACATATTTGCAACTAGCTTTGGTGAAGATAAATCACAGCAGGATTTGTGGAGGCTGCATCCACATTTTCTATTTTCTTTTTCATATAGATACTGAAGCATTTAAGAGCTTCACTCTACAGCAGATAACAGCCAATGAAAAAGTCCAAGACAGTACTAATGCTCAAACAAATAGCTGTAATTAGCTTTATAGTTTTCACCTCTTCTTTTGTACTAGAAATATATGTAAGAGAGAAGGAGAAAAGTGTAACTAAAAAAAATTCAAAATAGTCTTACATTTCTTTACCTTGCAGTTTGCATTTACATTTCCCTCCAGGATAAATGTAGGTAACTTACTCAGTGTAAGAATTTGCCCTGTTGCCTACAAGCAGTAGGTGTTTTAATGACACCTGCTCCTTTCTCTAGTTCCCTCTTCTTTCTAAGTTTCAGGAGTATTGGAAGCAAAGCACAAGGCTAAACTCCCCATATGAAGTGTTGTTCCCTTCCTCATTTCCTTTGTTGTTCATGTCACTCTCTGAGGATTACTATGTTTCTAGGAAGACAAAGTACTGTAACTGAACTGTTACTTACCCACTGGTGTACTGACAAACTTCTCTACAGAAAGCCTGCGCAGAGCATGCCTCCTCACTGTTGTCATATGATCGAGCAGTAGGGGATTCTGGACACACAAACATGAAGTGCATTTACATTAGGATTCATCTGTGACTTTTTAAGTACATTGAGCTTTTTTCTCCCACTTTATTTTGCTTCTTTTTTATTTCTTATTTTTAATCTAAGAATGCCTTCCTAAAACAATAGGTAATCATTACTGTCTCACTGCTCACTCACGTAAAAACTGCCCTCTTCATGTTAATTTACAAGTTATTGTTCTGTATGGACTAAGTTACAGGATTTTTTACTTCTTGTTTTCCTTCTTCTGTCATGCTCAAGAAAACAGGAAGTAGAAGCCAGAACGCCTGTAGGTTACTGATGTTTTTGAGCAGTAGTGTGAAATACTGGATGTACAATCAATGAGTGTACAGATGTTATAGTTACGAAATATACCAAAGAGTTTGGCTACGCCAAACCAAAACAGAATAGATAGAATGCTTACCCATATCCTGGGCTCGCTATGAAACTCCTGAGGAGGGGATCTCCAGAAGAGATCGTTCCCCATTGGTAATCAGCTCTTAAATGGGTCTAGAAGAGGTGGAGCCAGGCCTTCACCTTATAAAAACTACAACACCATTCTTATTTTAAACTATCCTAATCCATTTTGAAAAAAAAAAATGGTGGAGCCTTGCCTTCACCTGTGCTCCCATGGCTGATTCACTGCTCACCTCAGGTAGTTAGTCAGAGGTTCAGGCCGTGATTCAGCAGTTCCCATACACTGGGAAAAGCAAAAATGCTCCTAAGCAGTTTATAGGATTCCATATCTTGGTTATTTAATAGTTTGATGGGTAAAGGAAAGTATATTTCCAAAGTCCATACTAATTCTCACTGTACTGCTCAGAGTGCTGCTGTTGGGCAGTGCTTTGCTTTTCCTACAAGGAGTGAAGAACGTATGATGATCCAACACTGGAATGATGGACTTGATCAGTAACTACCTCATTTTCTTATGCAAAACACACAAATGATAAAATAAATGATCTGAAAATGATATAGTGCTACCTTTCTGCTTGTTTCAAACCAAACAACGTTTATTTCTACCTAGCACTAAAAGCCATTTATTAAAAGAAAGTTCCCATCTGGAAGATTTTAATCATTACTAGCAAAACATTCAACCACTATTGTTAAGAAATTCTATGAAATGCTACAATGATATAACCTAAATACATCCCTACCTGTTGCTGAAGAGATAACAATTTGTGTCATGTGTGCTAGTGTTGTCAGATGGAAGAGGTAGAGGTGGTTATAGGCCGAACTAATTGATGAAGGTTGCAAGTCTACAGCATCCTCCCAATATAAAGATGGAAATGATAACACAACTCCCACCTGCAGTGGAAAGGAAACAGTAAATATTAAAGTAACAAAAATTTATTAATTAAATGGGTAATGTAAAATACTTATATTATCATTATATAGTTATACATCATTCCTGTTGTCAATTTGACATCATTTATCTTGCTGATTTTAATTCACACTGTATAAAGCAAAAAAACTCATTGAAAACAAGTTGTCCCGCTAGCACATAGGAAACAAATACAGTTTCACTGTACTTGCCAAGAAAGCTTGTCTGCTTCCTAGAAAGCTTAGTTTCTGATCCATGTAAAAAAACAGAACATTGAAAAAGTGTGAGAAAGGAAACCAAGTATTAGTTAGAAAGATAATGAGGGCAAAGTAGTTCATGTTTTATGCTAGAAAAAACTACATAAGTTGCTCTGAATGTAATGCCTTATTTATTTCCATGGAAACTACAACAGAGAAAAAAAGCACAATAACACTACTTGATAGAACAAATCCTCAGCTACAAAACACTTTTTCAATACAGTCACCACCATCAGCTATGCATTTTCACCAGTTATGAACCAGAGTGCGCCCACATCCACTGGTTTGTCTCCATAAACATTCACTAAGCATCAATGAAGGTCAGCAGGTACATTTTTTTCTGTGTGAGTTAAATTCCACACCTTTGCTTCATACACAATTCCATGTCAAATTGTCACATTGCTCCTCTGCTGTCATCTGCTGCATGGCAACAAAATGCAGCAGAACGCTGGCAAAATGGTTCAGTCTCTACTGTCATACCACCATCTGCCTCTGATGTCACTGGTCATCATAATAAAATAGGAGGCACTACTTTCAGAGTGTTCCTCGTATAATATTTTCATTAAGATAGAAAGAAGATGTTGACAAATAGTATAAAGAAGATAATGAGAATGAACGTGAACAATGAGAAGGTACGAGGCCTGTTTGGAAAAAGGAAAATGAAGGGACCACAATCTGAGAAAGGGTGTTACTCATGCTTTTTTTCAGGTTTTGATAGCAAAACAGGTAGTAAAAAGATGGTTGCAATTACAAATATGAACTTCAAAAAGAGTGAGATTGCAAAGACACAGAAATTAGAAACAGCAGAACTAAGAGTAAACACTTCTACATCACAGAAGTATACAATAATTTGCTTGTATGCAGCTGTCAGACATAATCATTTAATTCATGCAAGTGAAGAGTTTATGCAGGGTAAAATCACAAAAATCTAGATTCTAAAAAACCATTATTTCTGAAGAATAAAATGAACCTCCTTACCAAAACGTGGAACATATCTACTTCTAAGAGGGATGGAGTGTCTTCTGTTTTAAAGTTTGGTAGAAGAACTGCAAAATAAAGATATTAATTATGCATCTCACCATCAACACTAGATGCCTTGCAATCTAGCAGAATCCAAAAGCCTGTATACATAAACATCCTGCTCAATGGAAGGCTAGTTAAAAAAACAGTATTCACAAAGGTCACCACTTTCAACATATTGGCAAGAAATATGAAAAACAATTCTGAGACTCAGGTATCTTAAACTAGGATGCAAGTAGCCTTTCAAAAATAGTAAACAGATCAAGTCTAACAATTGAGAAATACTTGATTTGTGGCTTTATCTACCTGTTTAGTCTTTAGAATTTGAGTAATTCTGAGCACTGCCATCTGTAAACATTAATGATCTGAGTAGCTCCAAGGCCTTGGTAAATTGCATTTGAGGATTTTCGATTTTCAGGAACTTCAAATGATAAAGGGCTGGCTCAACAGAACTACTGATTAGTTCAGGTCAAGCAAAACTTTGTGATGTAAGGAAACAGAGAAACTGAAGTTAACGGTGTTTTCAGTATCTATCTTTTCCTTCTATGTTGTTTTAACTTCTGCAACACAAAAGGAATACAATACCTCCTAGAAGACGAACCAGATGTTTCTGAATCAGGACCTGTGGTGATGTTGTTCTCTGAGCAGCTGCAAACTGCACTAATGCTTTAAGGCCACTGTGCTAGAGCACAAGAGAAAATGGTTGGACAAGAAAATGATACTAGCAAAATTAATCAGTGAGAACCTACAAACAGAAAATGTATTGACAAGTGAATTAAATACGAACTTCCATGCAGAAACATTTTCCAGAATATTTTTATGTTATCAGTCTGAACCATATCTTCAGAAATAATCCTCAACAGAGAAATGTACCACATATCTACTTGCCCATACCTGTCTATTTTGTAGAGATCCAAATAAAGGCTTCCCCTCTGTTTCCAAGAGGTTTTCTTAAAATTAAACACAGAATAAATTACGTTACTTTGTTCTACAGGAACATAATATTTCTGTTTGAGTTACACATATAAATACAGTCAAGTGTAAAAACATTTCTTAGCATATATCCTTCTTAAAGCACAGCATAATTTGATGAGAAACTTGCTTAGAATTCTCTTGAAAAATCCAGCATAACTGGCACCAAAGGATTCCTACATAAAAAGCTGTAACAGGCTTTTTTTTTTTTCCCAAGTCTTCAGATCTTTCTAAGATTTAAAGGAACACTGCTTCATTTGAATGATAATAGGAGATTCTATGGATTTAGTTGTACTTTCAGTTACTCTTTTACACTGCTCACAAACATCAAGGTATGTTTACAGGGATGCTGTACAGCTATCTTCTCAGATTCACAGTACTTCATTTGATTGTAGTTAAATAAAAATCTTGTAAAAACAGATTTCCCAAATTAGAACACAATTCACCTTCCCTCCCCAAGCACACTGGTTCTGGAGAGATAATAAACAGAAAATAAACCAATAAAAACAAGCAGCTACATGAACTTAACTGAGTAAAAAGGCATCTAAACGAATGCTACTATGTTTTAGTCACCTCAGAAATGAACTGGTAAATTTCAGGATCTTACTAAATATAAATATATATTATATATATATATAATATTATATTATATAATATATATATAATAAAGAAGTGTTTTAACTTAGCACTTCTATGCTTAACATGCAACATGTAGAGCTGCAAACAAAACATGGAAAAAATCATTTGTATTTTGAAGTCACATGGCCCAGCATATGTCAGACTGTCATATAAACCTCTCATTACGCTACAATCCTTGTCTGGTAATGCATCTAAATCTTATACTTCTGTCACATGTCTTTGATATCACATGCAATAGAAGCTATTACATATATACCCTTGTTGACAAAAATTGACTCTTGACAGCCACCAAAGTTGGTGGCTTTTTGGATTTTTTTTTTTGAGATAAAATAAAAAACAATCTATGCAGCATTAAGTGCATATAAATACAGCTGGGTGGCTTCCAGTCCTCTCCTAGCCATTTGAACACTTGATAAAATTTCAAAATAGCTGTCATTAGCTTTTCTGGCTATTCCTGCCTTGTTCTTATTGCTCCTACAAACCTTCTGAACTCCTGACACGCTAGTTGGATCAAGTGCGCTATAAAGTTACAGTAGACTACACTTGTACTTCAAAAGCTTTGTCAGAAAGAAAAGTGGCATGCTTGGCAAATCATTCCTATGGATATGTAGAGTTACATTTTCAATTCCTGGAACACACAGTTAAAGACTTATCTCTTGACTCTCCCCCTGCCTGAAAGCCACGACTGATTTAGTAAAAGCTCTATGTCTATAGTGCCATTGTCTTTGTGCATGCAGAAGACAAATGAAGCAACACTGACCACTAAGCCCATATATTAGCCAGAAAAAGCAAGTATTTTTAGGCTAATAAGTTATTTTGTCTTAAAAAAAAAAAAAAAAAAGATTCACATGGTATTAAAAAAGCTCTGACATGTTTTTAGCAATTTCAGATTACAGAAAACCACATTTGTTCTACAAATTGTGCGAGAATTTTTCAAGAATAAAGACAAACAGAAATAATTAGTAGATCATTCAAGAATGATTAAAGATTCCGAAGTATTTGAAAAGTGTTTTTGAATAAAATCTGAGAAAGGATCTTCTGTTTCATAATAATTAGATATTTGGCTACATAGAAGATGCATGGCATTTCAATCATCATCATCAGCAGATGCTTAATGTTACAGTTCATAATACAGCTCTTAAAGATTAAACTCCCCAGTGTTAGCATTACATATGTAAATAGTTTATTTATACGGTACCATCTAACAAAAACATTCTACTCTTTATATCAGATTAAAGATCATGTGTTACACGTAATAAGAATTATTAACCTATATTCTTCTTATGTGGGACTCTCATTATTGTATACATATCCAGATTGTACACATTTTTACAAATCGAACAGCCTTAGGAGTTTTGAGCCATAAAAAGAAGTAAACCCAAATTATGCTTTACCTATACATTGGATGGTAAAAGCACATGTGCTCCAGGTCATCATAGGAATCCGATAATCAGCTTCATTTGGAGCAACTTTTAGTCCAACTCTATAAATGGTGGTTGCAAACAGAATAAGCATCTCCTTGATGCTGCTTGAGTATTTGGCCCTGCAAGAGTCAACCAAGATAACTTCAGCCTGCACTATTAATAGTGCTTGTTATTTATGAAAGAATTCTTAAATACAAAGACCCTTTCTAAAGAGGAGGAAAAAAATGACTAGTTTTCAGTACTATTTTCTTCATGCCTTGGCAAGGAAAAAATAGCAAAAGCAGCAAAAAAGAACTGTCCTGCACTATAGCAGTGCAAGGAATGCATTTGATGCTCACTAACTTCTGTTTTTCAAGTACTCTAATTTCATTTTGGACCTCTTACTTTTTCTCTTACTGCAAATAATAAGAGCCATGATAAAATAGCAATAAAATGGAAAAACAGATAGGGTAAAATAGAAAGAATAAGAGCTACTAGGCTGGAGCCAACCTGAGAGAAAGAAGAAATCCAACTCCATCCAACCTGGCCTTGAGCATATCCAGGGATGGGCCATTCACAGCTTCTCTGGGCAACCTGTTCAAGCACTTTAATGCCCTCTGAGTAAAAAAATTCTAACGTTAATCTAAATCTCCCCACTTACAGTTCAAAACTTTTCCCTCTTGTCCTATCATTATCAGACTGTGTAAAACTCAGTCTTCCTCCTGTTTATGATCTTGATTTAACCTTCTGATGACATTTTTACAATAGCAGATGTATAAGTATTCTGCATTACAATGATGTCAGGCAGAAGTAACAGTAGTATATTACTTGATTTAAGAATAGTGTTGTTTTAAAAGAAGATAGCTAAGTACACTTCAGAAGCCCCTACCTATTTGCTTTGTTTTGATGGGAGAGAGCTTTTGTCCACTGCAACAAAAGTAGACAAGACAGCTCTGAGTAATCTGTATTAAATTATTTTATCTAAAACAACTGAAAGCTAACCCTGAAACACACATATAGCAGGAAAATTAAGGCAAACAGACATTAAGTGACTTGCCTAGACGCACAGGAAGTGGCCCAAATAACTGGAATTCTGAAATAGAAAACTCAGTTTTGTACTAATAAAGTAAACGTTGCCTTGATCAAGAGGCCCATCTAGGTCTGTATAGAGCTGATATTCAATGAATATTTAGAGAAACATACCAGTAAGCCTGTATTGAGACTGAAAAAGTGAATGTCTTCCTTCAATATAAATCCTGAAGTTTTTTAGATTATTTCATGGATAATTAATATAGCCAAAAAATCACTTACGAGGATTGAACTCCAAAACTAAGGATAGAATGGAATTCCAAAGCAGAGTTCCCCAATCCCTTGCTGACAAAAGCTGGAGCATTTTGTTGATCTCCTTCAAGAAGAAATCAGATCCAAATTAAAACACAAATAAGTTATTATTTTTACAGCTCTCTAACAGAAGACCTCCTTTTTAACTGGTTTGAAAATAATTGTAAACCTCGCCAAGATACTCTACAAATACTAACATTTCTCTCTATTTAAAAATATGTGAGGATTAAAGTAGTGCTTTGTTACTATTTTTTCTTTGTTTCAACAAAGAAGAAGAAAAAAATGCAGCAAAGCAGATGAAAACTTTCCTGCATCATAGAAGTGCAAGGAATATATTGATTCTCTGTAACTTATGTTTCCTAAACATTTCATTCCAACCCCCTGAATTAAAATTTTTCTTCACTTCATTAGAAACCCTTCAAGCAAAAACTTAACTTTGAGCATTAACAAGCATCTATCCTCCCCAAGTTATGGAATTTTCTTGCGTAGGGAAGGCAGAAATGTTAACAAACCAGAAAACTGGTGAGAACACCCCAAAATAAAGCTATCAAGCTCTGAAAGACCTATGACTTCAACCCCAGCTTTATTTTACCCTGTCTTGACTGAGAGCAAAATTGCCCTAAATTTTAAATTTTCTTTTGACATTACATAAAACACGTGTATCATAATTAAAACTGGTGTATTAGATATCTCACAAACAAGCTCCAAAATGAAGATAACAAACCTTTCGCATTTTTCACACTGTAGCCTGATATCCTGACTATGATGGTTTCCAGCCACCTAGCCAGGGAGAGAATTTGAGCTACTGCCTCTGCATCCTCACTGAGAAAAGAAATGGAAAGGAGTTGTTATTTTAACTCTGAAATAATCTTAATAAAGTCTTTAAAAAATAAAGGACACACAAATAAAAAAATAAAAATTAACTCAGTAGTTGCATAGTTTTGCAGGCAAAGTAGTGAGCAAACACTAAAAAAAGCAGCATTTGCCCAAGTACAACACTTGAAGATTTCCATGTATGACACATACTCCAAGAATAGCCTAGAAATGCTTTAAAAAATGATTTCTGCTACCAGAAGCAGCGTATTTGAGTGAGTGGTCAGTAAGGAGATAAACAACCATTTACACAGATGCTCAACCCAAGACCACCCTCCCAAAATACGAAAAGTCAACTCACCCCAAAAGTCATACTTAAAAAAGGCTGTACAGTCTATTAATTCACCTGTTTATTTTTTGAGCCTGCAATGGAACAATGGGAATCACAGTATTGCACAAAGATTTGCAAAGTGGACAAAGATACTCTCCATTCTCTAAGTCAAATATCTGTTCAACGTGCAGGCGTTGTCGGAAGTTCAGCTGCATGGCTTCAAAGTACCTAGAACATTGAAAAGAGAATTACTAGAAAGCAGAATTGGCTCAAATGTGACCTGAAAACAAAATTTCACATAATTAAGTCTTATTATCTATTAATTTTTTTCCTAATACCTTTCATTTGATAACTATTTCTTGTGCTTGGACATGAAAATAAAATTGAACCTTTGATCACTTACATGAACTCTTATATGAACTCAGGCAAAAATGCATTGTATGCCACTCAGTCAAAATAATGGCAGCTCTTCCTTGCTTTTAAGATCCTTTTAGATTTACTTTAATGACATTTTCATACACAAACAGTCCTTATATTCTCTGTTCTTCTCTCCCATCTTCTAAACATTTAAACACAGTATATCTAATATCTTGCATAAGAAACTCATTAAAGTACTGAAATAGGATTTGTACGTAGTTGTATTTAGTTTTAGGAAAACCTATTTAAGATTTAATTTTAAAAAATCTATAGTCTTTTCTTAAAAGAAAAAAACGAAAGTAATTTGTACTACAACATCATATGACATTTTTAACTCAAAAGCAAAATTAGAAGTAACTATAAACATTTTTACAGGTTTTCTTACATAAATTTGATCCCTTAGTGAATGCAGTAAGTCTTCAGATTTCATTAATGTCACAGTGGCATTGACATTACTAGGAACAAAACAACCCAACACTCAAATCTGCTTGTCTGAATACAGGCAAGTAATTTCATTACTAACACTCAGGGTGGACATGTAGGATCTTTAAAACATATGAAATTATCTAATTTCCACACTAAGGTAATAGCTAGTTATTATTTTGCTTTGAAGTACAATATCTTAAGAAAAAAATATAATTTATCTAATAAGAAGAAGGTTGTATGCAGGGGTGATTGACAGGTCCTTATATTACAGAGTATTTATGAAAGCAATCTGTTACAATCAACGAAAAAATACACCTGCTCTCCCAAATTTAAACAACTGTTACTGCAGTAAACGTCTTCTCTTCCCATGTATCAACTACAAAGGTTCTTTTGAACCTGTACTGTTTTAGAGTACTGTGCAGTATTGTTAGGCTGCACAGATACTCTAGAAAGTTGGCAGGGAAAATTTGGAGGAATATTAGTAAGTTAGAATGTCTGTTACATAATAAGTAAAAGACTATACTCAAACCTTCTGTGCCATCCTGTATGAGAAGAGCCTGTTGTCCATTTTAATCCCATTTACCCACACAGCAAGTCATCTTTTCTTAAAAAGAGCAAGGGAATTGAGCTCCAGTGTTGTACTACTTAGATCTACGTAGATGTGGATCGATCTGCCAAGAGCAGATGTATTATACTCAAGGAACATATTTCTGTATCATTTTAAGTGTGTGCACCTATCTTTCTTGTAGCATTTCTTTTTTTTTAATAAAAATATAAATATAGAAAAATAAGTGATAAATACCAGAAGTTTAGTCAGGCTTCTTAAAGTAAAATGGCACAAGTACAAAAAACAACCATCAAGAAAATATTTATATTATTTAACAACATAAAATAACTTGTATTTGCATGACCCAACTCTCCTTGTTGATAACATCTTGGTGGGACTGAAGTTCTAGTATTATTTCACAGTATCTATCTTGTTTAGAGTTACTGACCCCATATGGACTCAAAATGCAGAGAATGTCAGCTCCAATCCCTGTGATCTACACATGAAACTACAGGCAAACACGATTACCACAAACTGGAAAATGAGCAACCTGGTCTATTATTATTTCAGACTGTGTTCTAATCCAACATGTTTGGTATAAACCCCTGGCTCCCTCAAACAATAAACACCTATTATACTTTTTAATCAATGTACCAATTCTTCTGTCTTACTTTTTATTAAGTTTGTTCAACATGGCAGGGGGTAAACTGCATTCGTAGATTAAACTGTTTGTATTCTAGACTAAATGCCAGGTTTTCTCCTGGGTTCACTGGGATTAAGCAGCTTCTTTTAAGCACTGAGGAGATAACAGACTTCACATCTTAAAGGACTATTGTAGAACACCCATCTAGAAGACTCATACCAGTTCTCACTGAACTGAGGAAAAATAAAATCTACTAGATAAAGTTCCTTATTCTTGATTATTTTTACCCCATTGGTTTTCTTTAACCTCCTCAGATTCTTCTCTGGGTCATAAAAGGCAACAAAAACCTTTTGATGATGGATTTTCTCATCAGTTGATAAATTCTTTTGTGCCATATTTCATTTTTAGATGAGTAGATAGTTTTCAATTCAATATCCTCTTACTATACTGTGTTTTCAATATGTATTTAGATTTCTTTTCAGAAAATAGGTAAATTAACATGAAAAAACTGCCATGATATATCCTTACTTCTGCCAGCAGGCTGCATGCATCACATGGCCACAGCTTCCTGTGTGGGTTCCACATGGTAAGTCAGGATGCATGAACAGAGGATCTACTGTATCTATAAAAAAACAGAGCAGAAACAAAAAGATTTAAAAACAGCAACAATTTTTAATCAATATGAACAGAAAAGAACATCTGCATATATAAGACATTAGATTTTTTTTTTCCACAGTTTGCATAGTCAAATTAAAATGGATTTCACGAGCATTTCCAGGCCAATATTTTAACAAAATCACAAGTCAGAGTTCACAAACTACTGAAGGCTTTCCACAAGCTAGCAAGAAAATCCAAACGCAACAGTAAACTGGTTAAAAATGGTGTTCATTTAGTTCTAAATGAACAAAGCACTTTCCTAGTCCTTAGACAATGCATTTCTTCAACCCACTGTACTTTCACAAGCCACTAAACAGCATGAATGAATAACAAAGGGAAGGCTATCTTTTAACTGAATCTGCCTAAATCTTTATAGCAGTATCTTGATACATACTGATGCCTTTGCGCTGCGTATGAACTCAAACTGAGATACAGATCTTCTACTTAAACATAGCTAAATAACGCTGAGCTCAACAACAGCAGATCTCTATATCTAATTTGGTGTACTTTTATGATTTTGAAACAATACACCTGAATTTGACAAACCTAAAAAACCACAACTGAACATGAAAAGCATACTTCCTGAACATGAAAGAAAGAACCCTCATGATTACCATATTGGCACTCTGAAAATGTATTTTTCCTACGTTGTGAAAGTTTGCTGGTGTACTTGAACAAAAAAAGAAGTTAACACTTGCTTGCTTTCTCCTCCGAGGTAACCACTCCCACCAAATCTTTAAGTTCATTTGAACCCCTTGTGAGAATAACAAAAGCATTTTCTTATTTGCTAGGAAAAAGTCTGTACCTTCATATACTTCTCATTTTCAAATGTTAAAGCACAGATTTTAGAGCAGTTTAACATTTTTCCCTTTTTTTTTTTTAAACAGAAGTGTGTCATTTAGCTATTTGAATGCAGAGTTTAATTCGGTTCAAAGGACATAACACTAGGAACAGAATTGTTTGCACTCTGAAAGAAGAAAACTGCATACCCCCTGAGAGTTCAAGAATTCTGCTCCTATTCTGAGTTAAGGCAGTTGATTTCTGGACACAAGCAGATAATACCATAGCAGCACTTTCCAGCTTTACTTCTTGCTCCTCCTGACAAAGAATACAGGTCAGAACTTCTTTCTCAGCAATGGATGGACCTCGTTTGGGACCCAAAGCAATTCTGGAGTAATCAATTCCTGAAGACATGCTGAAACAACACACGTAGAAGATAAGAATTTTTTTCCCTGAAGAAACAGACTTCAAGGCATACGGCCAACATCACGCATTTTATACAATAGTGCTTTACAAAAAAAAGCAATGACAAAACAATGAAGAAACATGAATCCTCGTTAAAATCTAGTACTTTTTTAAAACAAAAAATGGAAGCCAATTAACACTGAATAACAGAAAGAAATCAGACAGCAGGTCATTCAGGCAATTACATGCAATACAGACTGAATTAAATCTATTGTAATCTTACAGATACAGTGTGTATCACCCATTCCTGGGAAAAAAAAAAACAATTATCACCATACAGCAGATCTCTCTACTTTCCCAAATGCGTTTAAGATAAGTCATAATTCTTGGTGTAAGTGCAGTGTATTGTTGAAGCATCTCTAGAACAGGAGCAATACATACATCCAGAACTATGTTGCTGCTAAAACAGTTAAAGATAGCTACTCTTTAAACTATTCTACTCATAAATGATAAGCCATACTCAAACTCACAAAGCTCTGCTTTTTTTTTTTTTTTAAACCAATACCCATCCATATTAAAAGAGTCTGTCTGTTATTAGCTGCACTGCATCACACTGCCTATCAAAGTATAATCACATAGCAGAAAGTTTATGACATAAAGCTAAGGCATTTCTCATCTGGCTATTTCCGCATACATGCAGCAGCACTACTCTCATTATCCACCACTCATGAATAACAAGGACCCCTTTGATTGCAAATGCAAAAGTGTCTTTCAATTCCTATTATTTGTCTGCTAATGCAGTATTTTCTCTGCAACTGACTCATTTAAAAATATAATATTGTAAGAATAATTATCTAATAAAGAAAAATCAAAGAAATTCAGCACAAGAACTAAAAAGAGTGGGTAATAGTAAACCTGTGATTTTATAAAGATGGTAAAAAAAAAGTCACATGATGTTAATACACACTCAAATCAGGATTTACCGTAACAGTTAAGAGGTTTGTCCAATACAAACAACACTGTTTATATATCTGAAGCCTCAACAGAGGAAAAAAGAAAAGCTTAAAATGCACCTACTCATCTCAAGCAGTACAAGAGGAAAAAAAAATTTGAGTTGTGTATGACCTCAGTGAAAGCAAATAAATTCTACTGTGTTTATTCCAGTATATATAATTACAGAGTAACACAGAATTGAGTTATCTAGTCTGCAAGTTAGCAATTCATTCTCTTGAAGTACCTTTTTCCTTTCTATCAATTTAAACTGAACATCTCCAATATAATATTAGATTTTAAAAACTAATGAAAAGAAGTAACAGCAACTAGAGCTACAAGAAGTATAGTTTTTTCACTGCAACTTAAATGTAACACATAGTGGCTTCCAAAATCTTTCCAGATATTTAATTTCTCATAGAAGGTAGAGAGTCATTTCTTGAAGTACAGTGATGTTAACTAAGTAGCTTTCTAATTATATTCTCCAGATAATTACTTATCATTTGAAAAAATAATTTACTTACAGTTTAATTTATGCTCCTCATAGGATGTTCTAGCATCAAGTAACCTAGTTTATGTGTAATTATTTAACAGAGTAAGCATTGCAGGTGGGAAATTTGAGAAACTAATTTGATGACTCTCGGGATTTTTTCATGGCAGAATCCCATTCAGTAATTAACATTTCCCCACCAGAACTCTACATCTGCTTTTTCTTACCTTTCTTCTTCCATAATAGCATCTTCTTTCCCCTGTGCCTCCAACGTGTTTTCATAAAGGAGTTTGTGGGTTTCAATGAAATTCCTCTGCAAAGCAGACATCTGAGCCATGATCTTCTGACGATGCAACCTAGCTGCTTCTGCCTTTCTCTTTCGCTCAGCTTTCTCTTTATCTTGAGTGCTCTGTGTCTTAGAGTAAAAGAAATCACAAGTAACAGAGAACAAAATGAGTAGATTCATTTCACAATTCTATGCATTCATGCATTGGCATCAAATTACTTAACTGACATCTCTTGATTTTTATTTAAGTGCCAACACTGTCTATTCTTCAGAAACTTTAGCAAACAGGAAAAGCTCTCTTTCTAGTGTTGTTATTCCCACCATAAGTGAAACTTTAAGCATCATTCCTACTGTGAATCCTACATATCCCTTTAAGAAATTTAAGATGATTTTGTCGTGAACTGTCTGCGAAAGACACTGTCAGACTGTTATTCTAGTTTTGTGGCAGAATTTTATGCATCTGAGGATTGTACATTCCCCCCATTCTTCTTTACTGTAGACTGGAGAACTATTCCTCTTTCAGTATTTCCTCATCTACTATGTTCTCAAGAACTATAAAGGAAAGGATTTACATAACTTGAAAATGTAGAATTCAAAAACATAGATAAGATACATGAAACTAAATTTTGATTCAACAACTTTATGCTCAAATTTTACGTCATACGCACAGTTTTCATTCAGGATGCCATTACTTTTCAAGAAAATCAGGAAAAAAAATTCTGTCTAAGCAGGAGAACTAATCAACTGGTTTCTTATGGCTTCTTGTATTTTGTTCACTTCCCTTACTAGCTATCACGTTACACCTTTCTCAAAAAAGAAACACAGCATATGCTAAGTTTGGAGTTATGCACAAATGACTGCCCAGGAGTTGTTCAGCAGCAAGTTATCGCCAAATAGAATGTGTCAGATTAAACCGGCCAACCTTGGTACACTAAGAGTCATTAGATTCTCTCATTCAGCTGCCTACTGTCAAAAGAAACTTTAGGACTGCAGTAATCTGTAATAACTCCACTCTACTGTGTCACTTCATCACTGGATTCAGGAGTTACTCTGAGAGAAGTGGGTAAACACTGATGCACAGAAAGAGCAATCACCTAAGTTGGACAGAGAAGACACTACCGCAAATAAAATAAAAGGTGATCAAATCACAAAGCTAAAAGCAAAAACAGACACAAGCAAATTCCCTTTTCCTTTTACTTTCCCTGAATATTCTCACTTAAGTAAACTGCAAGCACAACAAAAAACACATAGCCACTGTTAACTCAGTGAGACATGCTTAGCATATTTCTTTTTAATGAACAGAAGAATTGAAATCTAAATGCCATCTGTAAGCAATATTAGGAATTAATACCTGAAATGACTATTTTTGCATAATAAAATCATGCACCTCCTTCAGAATGCAATTAAAAACATTAAAGCTTCTATTGAACTTTATTAGTATTATTACCTCATCACCTTTTGCAGTTTCTGAGCCTGACGGAGCCACTACTGCTGTCAAACTAGATTTTTCTCTCATTCTTTTCACTGTGTCAAACATCTACAAAAGAGTTGCATGTTAAAAACCAAATGCAAATTGGCTGTTGCAACAATATAAGATCAAACTTCTTGATATTTAGTTTCATTGTTTTCAGATTTTCAAATGTATGAAATCAACTGCCCTACTCTTCTGTTACAAAAACAACCCAGCAGTTGAAGAATACTACTGAGTATAAGGGAAAGTAGAATTATACCAACACTAATATTTCTAAAGAGCTAAAGCTCTTTCGTCAGAATGACATCTGAACACCAGATGCTAGCTTACCTCCAGGAGGAGAGAGAGTGAATAATGGAAAGTCTATAGACACTAACACCAGTGTGTGGAAGAGAAAGTTTTGCAGCTTATGTCTGATGAGTTAAAAATAAGACATAGATTTACTTTTTTTTTTTTTTTTTTTTTTTAAATTACTTCCTCCAGCTGTCTATTCTAAGAAAATTCCAATTCAGATACTTTTAAATACATTTACGTATTGTTAAAAAAGCAAATTACGTGTTAAGTATCTTTTTACCTTTGCTCTTATAATTTTACAAGAGCAACTTCTTCAAAAACCTTTCAAACTTGCTGCTGCAGTATAAACCAGGGTAGTCAAATTTCAGTAGCTAAGGATAGCTTTGGAACCTTACTATGGATTCTTGTCCTCATTTCTACTCCTTTCCGGGAGCACTTGAATTCTGTTTGCCACCTAAACCAAAGGCCAAGGCCCAAAATTTGAACTCCTGCTAAGCAGAAGCTGCACCCAATTTTTCTACACTGGGCAAGGCACCACAGCTCTAGAGGTTTTTCCCATCTCTTTGGCTGGGAAAAGACAATGAGATAGATGGAAAAATACCCCAAATCAAACGTACAACACAGACATTACATAAATCTGACTGAAGTCTTCATACAAGCAGTCTCTGAAATGCACTCCCAATTTATAAACCTTTGTTCAATTACAACTAAAGAGGGCTGCTCCAAAAGTAATGCCTCCTCTTTTATAGCATTGGCCCACAACAGAGCTGGATGTTGGTGGTATGGCTGTAGAGGCTTAATCTTCCTGCCAATATCGAGTTATATTTATTACTGTGCAACAGATGACAGCAGAGGGGCAGCCTGACAAAATGGCATCTGACATAGAAGTGCATGTATTCGTGATTTAATTCCCTCATGCAGAAAAAATTGCACTCATCACTCATCAAACATCATTCACTGATGCTTGATGAACATTTATAACGGCAAAACAGCAGCTATGAGTACAGTGAGGTGGTGAGTGGCACATTTCAGCAGTGGTGACAGAGGATCACCTCCACTGGTGTAGATTTTTACAAGGGCAGCTCTTTGCATCTGATGTAGTTTCCATGGAAATAAACAGGAAGCATTACTTTCAGAGTGACCTGTGTATTTTGCAACAGAAACACAAGGAACAAAATTTATGCATAAAATACATGTATGGGCAAGAAACATTCCAGCATGTCTCAGCTTCTAAAGAAATTAATGCAACTGCAAACGGTACCCTAGTGGGTTTTATATATTTATATACGTAGATACATAAATATATCTTTAAAATATAAATAATTTAAATAAATTTTATTATATTTTTAAATTGGAAAAAGCTTTTTCCAAATTACTACAATCCAATCATACTTATCTCCCCACTGTGTACCTGCAGTATCCAAATGACTGTGTCCTTCTGTGCCTCCAACTGAGGAACTCTTTTTAATTTTTCCAGAAGCATTAATACATTTACAGCATTCAGGGCTGAGCTTCCCATTCCTTTAACAAAGAAAGCAAATGCATTCAGAGGGGAGAAAAAAGCCTGTACTTATAGCCATGTATATACCTTAAAATATTGCTAATTATATAGCACACATTTATGAAAACACAATCTGTATAGCTACACTTCTGTCTCAACTCTACTTAATCATCTAAATGTAGTATAATCTTTCCCAATTGTGGATAAGTAGTTCTACTTCTAAGGGCAGAGAATTAGAGACAAAAACAGAAACAGAGCTGCCTTCAGCTACAAAGAGAATAAATGGATCCCTTGAATTTCATACCAGCTTGGTATGTGCTGTATATGAGATAATTTTGCCATTAAAATAGAGTTCTACTAATGTTCTTCTTTGAAGTTGGGCTCCTAAGAACTTTTTTGGCTTTAAAAAAACCAAATATAGTTTAGAAATGGGAACACTCTCCTCAATTAGATTTCTTTCGCAACACTTTTCATTTAGAATTATTTCACATTTTTAGAAGAAAGACAAAAACATCAAAAAGAAGAGAGGAAGTTTTTCATAAGTTATTTGTTAGTACAGTTTTATTACGAAAAAATGATTACTTTTACATCTCTCATAGAAATGTATAAATGAGGTTAGGGTTTTTCTGATGGTGTTCCTGTTCTCACTAAATCAAGTTACACTAATTTGTTCTACTCTTTTCAAGAAAATTAAACATACTTGTTGCTTTGTGATAAAAATCAAATGTTACTTCTTCTTCTGGAGACTTCTGTAACTGCTGCTTCTCTTCTAATAACCCTAAAGAAAGGAGATGGAGCACCTAAAAAGATAAAAATGGCATTTCTTATTCTAGAGGTCTGCAGAACTAGTATATCAAATAAGAATGTTTAATATAGCGTACTATGATAGATTTGTTTTACCCATAATAAAACACAGAAATAAGAAAAGGTGCAAAGATCGTACATGAAAGAACAAATAGTGATGTACAATATAATTAAGTTTCCTGCATATCTCTTACACTAAAATTAATAAATTTTGCACACTCTACATTAGTAAAATATGAACCACATAATTTTACTTATAAACAGAAACATTTAGTATGTTATTACTTCCCAAATCCAAAGCTTAGCAGGCAAGGCCATTTGTTTTTTAAAAAAAAAAACTGTATTCTAATTGACAAAATTAACTCAGTAGGTCTATAAATTCAGGTCCTGAACTTATAAATACAGAAAAGCATCAAGAGAGTCAGCAATTTTTTTAAAAGCATTAAGTCAACTGTGGTAAAATAAAATACATAAATGCTCACAAAATTATTTTGTGACTGATGTCCCAGAGATATTTCTATCTTTGCATTCTACAGTTTACAGGATGACATAATATATTAATGTCTTCCTAATGTGATCAAGTGTGTTGGTTATTTCACGACAAGGATGAGGTAAGGAGAACTACATACTAAAACACAGTGAAGAAGCTACCAAGGTGGGGAAGCAGTACAGAACATTTGCAAATAACATTTTTGTTCTGCATTTCTATTTTATGGTAGAGATAAATATTTTCTTCATTTATGATTTATAAAAACAGGTCTGGAGACCATGAAGTCACTTCTTATCATTCAAAGTTTACCTTTGCACATTTTGACCTTATCAGAAGCTGTTACAAGACAACACAGCAACCATGGAGGGAAGATGACCAAAACTAACCATACCATTTGAATCATAGCTTCAGTCCACAAGTGTGTTTCCAGTTCTACTGCTCTCTGAAGGATGGTTCGCAGTATGTGCATCATTACATCACAGTTCAAAATCCTCACCACATTACTGAATGCAGGACAGAAGTCTGGAGGAGGCGGTGGTGGCAATGCTAGGAAATTGAGGTATGCAAATACATTCATACACATACTGCCATCTCAACAATTGCAGCAAAAAGGAGAGGAGGCAAGCACAATACTATCAGCAAAAGAACATCCAGACTTAAGACAATTAATAAAAACATGCTCAAATGCAAATGTTTAAATCAGCTTTTGTCTTTAGATAAACTAAGCACTTTCAAGAAGTCCTTACATAAAACATATGCAAACTAAGTTAAACAAGCAATCTATCACAATATTTAGTTGTGTCTAAAAATGCAAGTCTTCAATATTTAGCACTGCCTGGTGTCATTTATGTATCACAAACATATACAAAGTATGTTTTCCATCTGATACAATTTTCTTTTTAAACCAGCTGTCAGTTAAGTAAGAGGATGTTACAAAGATTATGGAATTAAGTGGAACAGTAACATGGGAAGAGAAAAAATAATTATCCATTGCATCTAGTAGAAGTAGGAAACAGTTTATTTCATTAAATTGTTTACTTAATAGTTTACAAAGTCTTCCTCAAATTTACTCAATTAATGCTCATGACTTGAATGGGTAAAAGTAAATTCAAAGGTAAAATAATGCTTGTGTTACAATAGAAACATGTAGCTTGGATGATTCTGCAGACTTAAGAATTTTTTTATTTACAGAATATAAGATTAGCTACTTATACAATAGATAACAGGCACTGGTTCCTGCATCATACTTCTCCAGACAGCACTACTACCTCTCAAGTCTGTCAGAGAAATCACTCACAAAAATAACTCTTGACTTCTATTTACTTCACCATAAAAGACCCACTGATAAACTGAACAGTTAAGTACTATGCCATGTTGATTTGTCTACATGCAAGTTCAACTAAAATTTCCAAAATTCCTAAATTACAAAAACAAAAATCAGCAAGCATTAATCAATTACAATTACTAATGTAAAAATACATTTAATGTGAACTCAGCTATCCATTGCAAGTCACAAGCTATCTATCAACGCTCATTTTACACACAACTACATGTACCACTGTATTATCCCATTTGTTGAGACATTAGTTCTAAATTTTTACCTTCATCTCTGTTTTCCTGTTTTCTTCTTTTCTTCTGTGTGTGTTCCGCCTACAGAAAAGGCAAGATATACAGTTAATATTTGGTCATGTAACTAAAATCTTGTATGAAATCTGCTTATTGATTCTTAATTTTGCACTTCATTTTCTTGTAAGAAATTTGAGGAACATACATTTTTTCCTCAGTAAGATTTAAAAAAAAGCAATGTTTGCTTTCTTCCAGTTCAAAGATAATTCTCGGTACATTCTGTTCTTAGCTTTAACAGTTAGCAGAGTTAATACATAAGTCGACACGGGAAAAATACAAACACAAGCCACACTGCAACAATTTGTATCAACAGTGTAAGCTGCTTTAGAAGTTCAGAACTGAAGTTCCGCATACATTCTTTCCTGAATCATCTACTTCAAACTCCATTAACTCCTCTGATTCAGCAAGATCCTTCAGCCACTGATAAGCACATACAATTTTTACCTTTGAGAATGAATCTTACATTAGCCTACCTTGCTATGCTGGGTCTTAGTATAATGATAAAAGAACATATTGAATTCTTTCAAGCATTCATCTTTCAGTTCATAAACTCCATGTCCAGACACACCTGGCTTCCTTAAAAAGAAATATTTCATGATAGAGATTAGTAATTAAAGTTTGGTGTATCTCTGGAAGTAAATAAACCAGACACAGGATTTGTTTTCCAAGAAAAAACTATTAAGAAAAGAAATGGTGATGGTTACTTTGTTAACTTACAAAGAACAGACTGCATACAGCTTTTAAATCTTTCAAGATTGTTGACTACCTTAAATCCAACCTAGTTCTAGAATATTTATGTCTCCATGATCTGCACCACACCATGAAGACAGGTAAATTCATTTAACTGTGTGGCTTACAATTTTAGACGTTGGATGTTCTTGTATAAAAATCCACTACTTCTTTAACCAAGGTATAAAACAAGCAATACAGAGAGCTACCTCCCATCTATAAGAGCCAAAACAGCAATTTCTTAAATACAATTCACACAGCAAAATTCCTACATATTATAGGAATATATATACACACATATATATAAACTTATAGTTGCCACTGATTAAATATAAGCAAGCTACATGAAACTGAAAAAAGGTACACTACACCAATTAAAATAAAAAGACATTTCTGTGACAAAAATATAGCAGACATTTGAACTAGTTTTTCCACAAAGACTCTGTATCCTTCATCTGAAAGCTAGAGAAAGTTAGCAAACAAATAACATCTGAATCAATGACTGGGTGATCAAAGATATAACAAGTTGTTATGGTTCCCAACTACTTCTGAAATTAAATTAGTTTT
Source organism: Phasianus colchicus (assembly GCF_987193195.1). NCBI lineage: Eukaryota > Metazoa > Chordata > Aves > Galliformes > Phasianidae > Phasianus > Phasianus colchicus. Next base: position 27,068,600 of record NC_143440.1, read on the forward strand.
TGAACATCTTCCCACTTAACATCACTAAAGTTGCAAGGCCCCTCAAACTGGGTCTGAAGGAAAGAAACAGCAGCTACAGATATTCAATATGCTTTTCTTTCCTCAGCACATATGACAATGTATGTAGTTCAAGACAGTACAGTATTAGCTGAATAGAGAGTGTAGTGCAACTTGTTTACCCCATATAAGACAAAGATATAGTATTTCATTTTCAAGCTAGTTATGAAAAAAAGCGTTAAGAACTTACTTAAATGTTGCTACTTTATCAATTACATTCTCCAAGCCAGTTTCATTGTTCTCCTGGTAAAAAAAAAAATTATTTTGGCATAAGCATATCATGATTCAAATCACTTCAATATTATAACAAAAATAGACATAAAAATTCAGAGCAATTCTATAATTCATTAATAGATTTTGCCCATTGTTACTCAGAAAGCAGATACCCATAACTAACAAGCTGCAAAAAATTATTGAAGACAGTTAAATACTTTCACCCATTATATAAAATTTCATTTGATTCCTAAACAGAGCACTGACTTTACTAAGCTCAGAGTGGAAAAAAAGAATTTTACTCACTAAAAATAGTGACTGTGAATCACCTGTTACTGGTTCCAGGGTATTACATTTGCAAATAATTCTTTATTTTTTTTTTATTTTATTTTTTACATTGATCTTCAGCCCTGCAAACTTGCACAAGCTCCAACATCTAATCCACTCCACTCCTCTTTGAGTGAATTTTTAGCATTTAGATAGAATACTACTAGAGAAATGTATGCTTTCAGACAAATCCAACTTTTCATTGCACCAGTTAAAGAGATCGCAAGTATAGAATCACATTTATTGATAGTAAAATAGGCAGAACAGAATTCAACTGCATGGTTCCACCAGCCAAAAAATGACTTCAAAAATTTCTGCTCTTGAAATGAAGAGAGCTGTGCCTAAATACAGTTAAAAAAGAAAAAAACCACCCCTTCTTCAAAATGAATCGTCTTCCCCCCAAACCTTTCCAGATTACACCACTCTTGAATTCATTATGTCTACCTTCACATCAGTAAGGTGCAGAACATCACTTGCAATGTTGTATTTTATTTCTCAAGCAAACTTTGACTTTTATACTAAGAAATAGAGTAGTTTCACACAAAGTTACAGAATATTAACAGGAGAATGACATAAAAATAGAGAAGTTTAATTAAGTTAAAAAAAAGTAACAAACAAGGACTCACATTTTCAGGCAAGGATTTGGTAATTGCACTGTGAGCCATTGGCTCAATACACAGTAGATGGATGATTTCTCTCATGATAACATCCTCCTTTGTCACATTACTCACACCAGGCACATATCTTTCTCCTATCAGATTTGATCAAAAGGAAGACAATGGCAAACACGATAGTTACAAAGCAATTCTGACTTTTGCAAGGAAGTAAAGCTATTGCTGAGATTTATAGCATTTGGGGAACATAAACTTCTACTATATCCAGTGTGAGAGAAGATGTCAGGATTTTTTGGCCTAATTTCCTAACAAAATGGGCTGAATTTCTTAGGATATATCTTGTAGCTAGTTATGGAGTAAACTTATTAACTTTTTTATTATATAAAGCTATTGCTTTCAGTTGACAAATGCTCAAATTACTGAACCATTTACATAAAAAAAAAAGCATTTTCTACTATCCTTCCCAAATAATCTGTATTTTTAAAAAAGTAAATCAAGTCTGTTCTTTTCAACTGTAGTTATTCATCATTATCATAATACCAGAGAGGAAAAAAATAACTTACCCACGACATAGATGATAATCTGTAACATTTCTTCTATTAGTACGTTACATTGTTTGATCAAATCCTACAAGAATGAGAGAAATTAGGGTTTTTTTTATATGGAAATCCATCAAGTAAGATTGACCTCAGATGTACTACATCACTGAAGCACTGTACTGTGAAAAGATTTCTCCATTGTAATGAGTTGAACAAAAGCCTGCACTTCCAGTGCATCTATTCTGCAACTGAAGAGCAAGTCCCACGTTCAGGAAAAAAAAAAAACAACATATAAATGAGTTCCAAATGAAGAGTTACATAAAAGTTTCAAGGCTCAAGAAGTGGCACAATAATCCAGGGAAATTTCATCAAGAATAGAAGGACAGACACTACATACTGTATATAAGTAATCTTCCTGTATTTTAGTGGACAACCTCTGAAGTGAAGTTAGTAACAAGGAAATCAGTTTGCACAAGCAATCATTCTACCTTCTGAATGCAGAACAAAAAGTAACAAAAAGCTGAAGAAACATATGTAGAGAAGACACATACTAGACAGGATGGTCACTGTTCTGATCTGTTCATTCAATCTTATGCCATGCCAGTACTGCTATTTCCTGAACTGCCTAGTTCATTGCACTTTGAACTACATGTTCCAGAGAGCAAAATCTGTCTGCTCATTTCAAATTATGAAAGTCTGTTCTGGAACACAAAATCATTTCCTTCTGATCATCAGGAAACATTTCTTAATCATGTCGGCGACCAAGCACTAGAACAGGTTATTCAGAGAGGTTGTGGGGTAACCACCCTTCAAAATACTCCAAGATATTCTCCCTCCTTTGAGATTTTTCAAAAGCCACCTGGACATGGTGCTGGGCAACCCACTGTAAGTAGACCTGCTTGAGAACAGGTGTTGGACTAGATGGCCTCCAGAAGTCCCTTCTGACCTAAACCATTTTGTGATGTTGTATTTTATCTAACCGCTACATCCTCTGTTGACTCACTTAGTGTAGTTAAAAAAAGAAATACAGTAAGCAACAGTAGCTAGTTTTTCTATTGTGCCCTTCCATTCAAAGTAAATAAACTAAGCAGCAGAAATACTTGACACTTACCTGATCTTTGGTGAGCTTGATCTTTTTGAAAGCATCAGCAAGCTCATATCTCTGGAGTAAGAGCAATAGGAATTGGTTCGGATCCATAAGAGATGCACCAATCTGCAAATAATAACAGTATGAATATCAGATATTACAATTCTGCATTATGAAAAATACCCTTTTACCAAGAAAATATTTTGAAAAGATACATATTTAAGATAAAAAACAAATCCATTAAAATGTCATGTTAAGCAAGCAATGATTCAGAACATTATACCTGGAGCATGATGATGTCTTTATCATACATCTCTTCTCTGCACTTAACATCTTGATAATAGAATACCTGAGAAATACGAAAACAAAATTTAAGCAGAGATATAATGAAGTAACACACTATCAAATCTGCACCAGTCAACATCTGAGACTTCAAATTGTAAAGCATTTTTATTAAAGGCAAGTTCTATGTTTCTTTCATAATGAACAATGGTAAAATAAGTCATCTAAATTCCCATCTAGAAATTTTGTGAATTTCTGTAAAAGTAACATCCATAACCTACCTCTGCCCTGGATTAAACTACCATCAAGAACACTATTGAGAAACACTTGCATACGCCATTAAGATCAAGATCATTAAGATCACCACTGTTCAACCTAAGGTGCAGTACCTGACTTATCAAGGAGAGACCATTCCTTCTCCACATCTCCGCAGCAACCTGAGCAACCAAAACAAGACACCGCAAAGGATATTCTACTAGCAGTTCCACTTGAAATTCTTCCTAGAATTAAAGAAGAGTTGTGTTTGTCAATGATCTTATAGAAAGTGTTAATGAACAGAGACACGTCCAAAATAGCAAAATAGCCCAAAATTCTGTAACTTCAATAACACACGTTTTTTCCCCTCTCAAGAATAGATCATACGAAGCATTTGAAAAACAAAAATCTTACAGGAGAAACAAACTCATGCAATCTTGAGATGGTTCCAGTCTTGCTTAACTGTACATGAAGACCTGCACAACAAACAGGAAAAAAAAAATAATATAAATCCAATCAGTCAAGTTCCTACTTCAACCACTTCAAAATTTTAGTGAAATTACCTACAATTCAGAATTACAAAAGGCTTACTCAGAAAAAAACTTAGCACTACTTTTTTCTCTTTAAGTCTGATAAACTGTTACATTGTCACAACAGTTTTAACCAGTTTTACAATCCGTTATTTTATGAATAAGTCTATTCATTTGAAGAATATGTTAAAACCATTTAAATAGAGATAATAAATATCATCAAGTTTTTAATATCATATTTAATATCATAACATACTGTCACTAATAACAGAATTTCAAACAGATGGTATCTTGTTATCAAATGATGTGATAAAATGTCGTTATTAAGCTGTAGACATATGATTTCACTTGTATTTTAGAGAAAGCGGTGATCACGCACTGTGGTCCCCATGGATTCTGACTGGAAATCTGTCCTGGCATGCTGCAAACATTTGTCTTTTAGGAGGAACATTTTAACAGTCCTAAGATATAAGTGGCTGGAAAATAAAACCAGCATCTAGAAATAATGAACATTCATTTTGGTATAAAAGTTAGAAAAAGGAACAGGACAGAAATTCAAAAACAGATCAGACAGAACTGAAGATCTCTGCTTGTTAAAACACGAAATATTTCCTCCTTGGCTTTCTGCTTTCTTCTCTCCCTCCTGCTTTAAAAATGTCCTCCAACACAACAAATGCTCCTTTAAGAAAAAATGCCAATAGTGGAGCACCTGAGGAAAACGGTCACCTCATGAGAATGTCACAAAGCAAGTGATCTGTGAAGCATTTTATCTAAATGTTTCCTAAAATAAAGAAACGGATGGGTGAGAAACTTAATTCAAATAACTAGCAAAAACAAAACACCTACCTGCCAGAGTCCTAGAAAGTGGTAAATGTATGCTGACAGGATCTGAAGACACTCTGTAAGGTCTACTCTCCAAAGTATGGCCACATAAGTGAAACACTGTCTTTTCCCGTGAGCGGCCGTTTGTGCTGCACCTCATCACAGCTTTATGACATTCTTTGTAGGCCCTCAGCAACAGCTCCTCCTGAAATTTCAAACAAATGCAGAGATTTGCATTTTAAATTGATACATACGCACGAAACTTCATCATCTGTTTCTTTCCAGTGTTGCAAATAGTTGCTTAAAATCCA